>NC_082685.1:11295553-11511771 GCF_949987515.2 Delphinus delphis
CCCCCCCTCCACCTACGGGTCTCTCTGGGGCTTTTGGCCTTGGCAGGAGGGACTTCTCCTTCTTATAAATAGCCTGGCGACCCCCCTCCCCCCTGGCCTACTGGCTGGCAGGGCCCTCACCAGGAAACTGGGCTGGGGGCTGCCTGTGAGTCAGCCAGTGGGCAGGCCAGGACGAGAACCCGCAAGTCATAGCACCCAGGCTCCCTCGTCCCTGCCCCTGGGTGTGGACAGGCAGCTGGCAGGAAGAGGCTGAGGATCACGGAGGCCCTCCCCCAGGAACCCCTGGCTTTCCAGTTACTTCCCTCCTCCACCTCTGTGGTTTGGGGGGTCCCTCACCCCTCTCCTGGAGAGGAAGCTGCTCGGTTTTCTTGGAAGCAGGAAGGAGAGTCTGTCTCCTCAGGCTGACTCAGCTGGGCATGAGGGGAGTTTCCCACAAAGCTGTTTCTGTGCCCCCCACTGCTGGCGAGGTCTTGGGGGGCCTGAGCATGGCTGAGATCCCAGGTGCCCCATTTACGGAGGATGTGCTGAGAAAACAGGCCCACATCCCACCAGGGACTGAGGCTGCTGAGCTGGGCCTCCTAGGGGAAGTGACAAACAGCAGGCCGGGAAGGGGGGGGCGATGGTTGGAGAGAGGAAGCACCAGGATCTCTGGGTGGGGGTAGAGACTGGCTGGGAAGCCCAGAGCCCCGCAGCATGGTCCAGGGGCACGTGTGTGTCTGGTTGGCTGTGGGTTAGTGTGTGGCTGGCCTGTCAGGACATGTGAGAGTGTGTGTGAGGCCTGTCTTCTCAGGGCATGTGTCTGTGTGTTGGCCCAACACTGCAGGGGTGTGTAGGACCTGCCTGCTTTGGCGCGGGGTGGGGGGGTTGGGGGGAGAGTGTGTGTGTGAGTATGTGTATGGTCTATGAAATAGGTTGCATGTGGCTGGCCTATGTACATGAATGTAGGTTGTTTTGGAGTTCATATGGCTAACCTATTCGTGTCTAGTGTGTCTGTGTGTCTGTGTGTGTGTGTGAGGTCCATGGCTTGCCTGTGTGAGGCCTGTGGCTGGTGTGTGTCTGTGGCTCAGCTATGTGTGTGTGTCTATGTGGGCTCTGTGGCTGGTGTGTGTGTGTGTGTGTGTGTGTGTGTGTTAGCCAACAGGTTCTGTCACGGTGTCTCTGTGCCAATGTGTTAGTGAATGTCCGACTGTGGCCTGTCAATGCTTCTCTGCGTTGGGTGTGACTGTCTGGCTAGACCATGTGTGTGACTGTCAGTCTGTCTGCTTACATCTGCCCAATCTGTCGGAGGGTCTGACGTGTGTGTCATCGGTGAGGTAGTGTGTATCTGTAAGGCTGACTTCTGATGTTCTCAGAGCATCTCTGAGTGTGTGTGCAACTGTGGCGGGAGGTGGGGGGATTCTGTTATGGTCTGTATGTGTCCTTCCCCATAGGTTTATATATGTCCATCTCCCATAGGTTTATATATGTCTCTCTTGCCTCTGAGTATCTTTTTGAGTTGGTGATCTTGCTAGTGTGTGTTCATGTATGTGTGTGTGTGTGTGTGTGTGCGCGCGCACACGCCTGTGTTGCTTTCTTGTGTGTCAGGATCTGACACTGTGTATGAACATCTCTAGTGCAGCTCTTGGGGAGCCTGCACTGAAAGTGACTGTCCCTTCTCTCTGAGTCTATCCACATGCATGTATTGCCCGTCTGTGTCTGACACACAGTTCTGTGTGTCCGTCCTGCCTGTGTGTTTCTGGCCTGTCACATTTGTCTCAGAGTGCCTGTGAGCATGCCACTGTCTGCCAGGCTGTGTGCTTCTCACCAGAATGTCAATGTCCTTCTGTATTTGTGTCTGTCCGTGTGTCCATCTTGCCTGTGTGCTGAGTTGATTTATCTGTGTCACTCACTCCCTGCCTTTATGCTTCTGGCCTGTCGGTGTCTTTGTGTGTTTGGCAGCATCTCAATCTTCCTCTTGAGTCTGCCCTGTCACTGTGTCTGTGTTTGACAGCCGTCTTGCCCAGATTTGTGTCTGACCCTGTCAGTGTGTCCCCGGTTGGCAGTCTCTCTGTGGCCAGGGTGACACGGGTGTTGTGTGTGTGACTGTGTATGTGTACACTCCTTGCCGCCCCCCCCAAGTCTGGCCACCCTGGGCCATGTTTACTCTGCCCCCAGCCGATTTCTGCCCTGCCCGGGGAGGGGCTGACCCTCCGGTCTGTCCAGCCAGCAGTCCACAGCCAGCAGTCCACAGGATGTTCCCGAGACGCTGTCTCCGCCGACATCCCCTCCCTTGGGCCACCGTCGGGTCAGGACCCAGGCGTCCAGGGCGGTGGGGGTGGGGCCGCAACGTGGCGGGGGGCATGCCAGGGCCCCGGAATGAGGGTGAGGGGTGGGGAGGCAACGGGCCCAACAGGTTCCGCCTCATTCCTGCCCCGCCTCTCACTTCCTGGGTGCCTGCCCCGGGCAGGGGGTGGACGGGATGAACCCCATGGCCTCAGAGCGCCTGGGTGGGGCATGGCGCGCCCCACAAGGACTCGCTTCTGCTGGTCACCCTGACACCCAGGCCTGAGAGACAGGAGGAGCCTGGGTCCTTCTACCGGCCAAGCCCCCTCCCTGCTCCTCTGCCCAGCTCTGGGAACAAAGCGTCCCATCTATTATTCACTTAATCCCACAAGGCCACAATAAGTGGGTCATAGTTATTCCCCATTTTCAGATGGGGAAACCGAGACCCAGAGAGTAATGAGGGCAGAGGCAGGATTTGAACCCAACCCTGTATGCTACCCAAGACCCCCAGCCAGCTCACCAATAGCCTTCCCTCCCCTCTCTAAAAATGGTACATGTGGGGTGGAGTATGAACCCAGGCCCCCACGAGGCCCGGCTCAAGGGGGCGCCTGGCTTGCTCTGAGTCAAAAGGAGCCCCTGGATGAAATGAATAAGAAAACGGCTTTAACCGTTTCATCGCCGATGGGCTCTGCAAAAACTTCCTGTGGGCTATGGGGGAGGGGCTGGGGGCTGGGTTCCCAGAGGGTTGGGGGGTAGGTACTGCCAATTCAGGGGTGGGGGAAACGGCTCTAGTGACCTTGGCAAGGGATGTCTAAGGCAAGACACCAGACACCGACCCTCGCCGGAGGTAGAGCCCCACTCCTTAAGCTCTAGGCCCCCAGTACTCGGTTCTCAGCCCCCACTGCCTGGAGGGGGGGTCTCAGAGTCCGCAGCCCCCTCCCCAAGGGCTTGAGTCACACAAGGGGAAAGCCGCGAGGGGTGAGTCACGGGGTGGAGAAGGGGAGCGAGGTCGGCTGCGGCCAGGGGACCCTCAAGCTGGCCTGAGTCACGCACGCCAGGGCCTCGCTGACCCCAGCCCCTTCCCCGGAGACCAGGAGGCCAGGAGCGGGCAGCGCATTGTCGGTGGAATACGGAGCTGGAGGAAGAGCGGGAGGGGGGAGGAAGCACGAGCCCGGCCGCGCGGGAAGCTCCGGTTCCCATGGTAACCGAGGGGTCTCTCAGCTCGATGGCGGGGTTCCTCCCTCGTCAGGGACGGTCCCCGCGCGCCGGGGAAGCCCCCGCGCGCTCTATCGAGGGGCCACAAGTTTCAGGTCGGGCAGGAAGGGGTTAACGGCAGCCCCCTCCCGGGTTTCACCCGCGCCCAAAGTCCCCGCCAGGGTGGGGCTGTGCCCCGCGCTCCCCCGCGCGCCTAACCCCCGCGGCCGCCCACGCACGCACGCACGCAGCTAGCCCATCCCCCCGCGCTCGCACGCACGATCGCGTCTGGCTCCACGCACGCAGCGACCCCCGTCGTGCCTCACGTCACGCACGACGCACGCGCCCCCGCAGCGCCGGGAGGGGCCGAGAGCGGCAGGACTCCGGGCGCTTGACGCACCCCCCCAGCACATCACCGCCTCCTCACGCTGTCTTGTGTGACTTTGACACCCCCCCACGCAAGGTCACAAACTCTCAGATCCACAGTGTCACACGGACACAGGATACACCTGCCACACGTTGGCACAAACATTAACTAGTCCAGCCAGCTCCGCGGCGAATGTGGGCAGGGTCACACTGTCACACATCGTTTGTGGTAGGGCCATTTTCATACACAGATAGGTGGCATATACAGACACTCCGATAAAGCCACACCATCGAGACAAAGTAAGACACAGATAAAAGGCTTGGACCTCAGGACTCCAGTTGTCACACAGCCACTCCTCTCACATGGAGATTGTAGAAGCACAGAGACACATGCTGGGGACGGACACACGACGGTCATGCTGTCACGCAGACATCACAAGTAGGGCACATGAAGTAAAGTAGGGTCACAGACACAAACCCACAAGGCCACACACAGGGACACCAGATTGTCTCGGGGACATGGATAAACCAAGGACGAACATGACAGGCTCATGCTATCACAGAAAAACACATGATGGAGAGAAGTAGGACACGGTCACAGAAACACAACCTAAACCCATACTGAAGTACTGATTGCCATACATTCACTTCTCACACAAAGAATGACCTAGGGATATAGACACACAGCAAGGTCCCATAAAGAGAAGCATGTGCCCTAGTCCCTGACAGCACCCCCCAAAACCACCAAATCACACACACATAGCCTGTTGGGTAAATTCCCAGGGCCCCAAGACACAGATAGATGCAAACACATAGGCCTGTGCACACACAATCACAGACCCACCATCTCACACCTACATAGATGTGAACACACTTCACATGGACTCAGAGACATGTACAGACCCGGGGAGGGGGTCAGGATGGGAGTCCTGGTGGAATGTCAGTGTCTGGAGAGCAGAAAGCCTGCCAGAGTACCTCATGGTATGGGGCATGGTGTCCACCCTGAGCTTGTGGTCAGCCCCGGGGGTGGGGGAGGGGCACCATCTCCAAATGTGTGAACCTAGGGTCTCCATCCCAGCTCTCATGACTGGGTCTCTGCCCAGATGTGAAGGCCGGAGGGGGCGGACGGGGGTCCAGCTGTGGCCGCAGGGAGGGGTTGAGTCACCCGCTTCCCAGCAGTACAGCCCAGGCTGGGCCCAGCTGTTCCTGGAAACAGAGAGGAGGGGGTGGGGTCCCCAAACCAGCTGGGGGCTGCTGGTCCAGACCTGCACCCCGTCCTTAATGGAGGCCTCCAGATCATTCCCCAAACTTGGGGGCTCTCTCCACCGAAAGTGGGGGGTTTGAATCCTTCCCCCAAATAAAGGATCCCTGCTTCAAAATGAGGGTTTGTGACCCCTCTCTTTGGATTGAAGGCACACTGATGCCCCCAACAGTGGGGTTCCCTGCGTCACATAATAGGGATTGCTGCTCTTCCCTGCCAACGTAGGGAGCTCCCTTTCCCCCCAAACATGAGATTCCTTGCCGCCCCAAATGGAGGGTTGTGACTCCTCCCCCAACGTGAGGGCACCCAGACCTTCCTTTAAATCTGGGGACTTTTGGCTCCCTGAACATCTATAACGCCTATAATATCATGGCAACGTTAAAACAATTCAAGTCCATGCTCCGAATATTTAGATTCCTCCTAAACATCAAGATCCCTGCGGGTTTTGCAAGTATTGGGGACCCCACTCCCAAATATTTGGCAGTCCTAGCATGTCTCCCAACATTGGGCAACCAGGTCCTCTCACAAATAATCCCAGCCTCCTCTCCTTGTAACAGCCATAGCTCCGGCTCACCTTCCACTTCTGCCTGGTGGCAGGGGGGCCCCGCTTCCCCTTACTGGCAGCACCCTCTCCTTAGTGGGTGCGGGATAAGGGAATCAGCGGCGGCTGTTCTCACGCCCGCCGCCGTAAGGCAGCCTTGTCCGGAAGCCGGCACTGTTGGCCCTTGTCCCCTTCCTCCCTACTCCCCCCCACTCCACTCTACTCCCAGGGGATGGAGGCTGAAAACAACTCGGAAGGGGACGTGGGTGTGTAGACGAGCCTCCAAGGCCCCTGCGTGCGTGCAGTTGTGCGTCTGAGTGGGCTGTAACCTGGAGTCTGGTGCTAGAGTGATTGTGTTCCTGCGATGGTGCCGGGAGCGGAGGAGTGCGGGGGGGAGAGGGGAGCTGTAGTCATCCTGCTCAACCCATTCGGGGGCAGGGTCGCCGAAGCCAGACTCTGGGTTGGAGGGAGCAGCTCCCCGCCCCTCAGACCTAGACCCACCCCCAAAGCAGAGTCCGCCCCTCTCTCTGGGTACAGCTAATAACCTCTAATTACTGCTCATTACCTCGCCCGCTCCGCAGGGGAGGGACTGCCGGGGAACTCAGGCGTCAGAGGTCCGGTGCTTTAACCCCTCCCTTAAAGCCGGATCCACCCAGAACCTCTGTTTCCTCGCCTGCGAACCGGGAATTTAAAGAGCACTTGCTACCTAGAGTCGTGGAGATTTCAACCATCTATATATTTAAATCGCTTAGCGGAGAGACTGCATTTTGTAGGCACCCCATAAATGGTGGCTGCGATTTTATTGTTAACTAGTATTGTTAGCACTTTTTCTTTAAGCCCCCTTCACTGCCCAGACGGGGTCTCAGAGTGGGCCCATCCTTTTCCCCGTAGGCCGCGTTCCTGCTGTCTGGGCGCCCCGGGTGGGCCGTGGCGATCAGGGCGGCCCTCTCCTGGGTTCTGAGGGAGGAGGGCCCAGGCGCGGGGCTCAGGGAGGGGAAAGGGCAGGGAAAGCTCAGTGGAGGACGGATCCAGGCTAGGCAAATAAGTCTGTCCGTTACCTAGGACATGTGTCTGACCCATCCTGCCGTCGACTTAGAACCCAAATCCCCTTGTCTACCCCTAGGCAAGACTATCAAGTCACCTACACTGGGAAGAACCCTTTAGTGTTGTTCCCCCTCCAAGTCCATAGAATATATTAAGACCTGCCCCTCTCCTGCACAAAGGCTCTGATCATAATGTGGCTAGACAGCAGAATTTCTTTCAGCCGAAGGGAAGGGACGAGAATGCGCCTGTACAACAGGGTGGGGCAGCTCCGCCTCCGATGAAAAGGAACGACGGTGAAGTCTCCGTTACCCCAAAAAGAGCTCGGGGAGGAGGGGAGGCGAAGCCACCCTTGGGATGCGCAAGGCTGGCCCAGACTGACCCCTAGCGGCAGGCTGGCGCCCAAAAGCTTCCCGGATCTAAGATGGAGGGTCTGAAGCCCTAAGCTGGTGCCGGGAGGAGATCACGTGTCCAGGGCGGGGCCTGCGCTTAGGGGGCGGGGCGGCGCTCTAGGCCGAGCGGGAGGTCGGGGCTGCGGGCGCTCGCTGGTGGCTGATCTGGACGCCGCTGCGGTGGCAGGGCTCCGCGGCCGGGGTTGAATCCAATCGGGAGCCATGAGCGTGGACAAGGCCGAGCTATGCGGGTCTCTGCTCACCTGGGTAGGTCGGGGGCGGGGCCAGGGACAGGTGTACGCCCTCTCTTTTCGCCCGGGAGCCCCGACCTTGGCTCTGTGCACCCTTCCGTCCTGGGGCAGGGAGGAGGAAGGGGTCGTCGGCCTGCCAGGCCGTTGCACTCTGGCCTGAGCACCTGACCCGTCAAGTGGCAGGTTTCCGTGTAAAGAGCAGGTGAGGCCACGCCCCTTGGTGGCTGGGTCATGTGGGGCGAGGGCACAGGTGAGCTGGCCTGGTCACGTGGTGCCTATGGGGACCAAGTGACTCGCGGTCTGACCTCGCCTGGTCGCGCGGGGTTTGTTGGGCAGAGGTATAATGAGGCCACGCCCCCTCCGGTCCGTCCAGGTGAGCAGAAGCCACTCCCCCACGGAGTTGGCTTGCTGAAGCAACAGGCCAGCCCCCACCCAGCACGTGAGGGTCCTGCTGACCGGAAAAGTCTGTAAAAGGGGTTTTGTTCCGTGGTCCCAGGCCCTGATAATGCCTGTTGCACTTTCCTCTCCCCCACCAGTTGCAGACGTTCCATGTCCCGCCCCCCTGTACCAGCCCCCAGGAACTGAGCAGTGGCCTCGCAGTAGCCTATGTGCTGAACCAGATGTGAGTGGGGCTGAGGGGGAGGGTCCCAAAAGGGTCCCCCAGCAGCTCATCCCACCTTCTCACCCCCAGAGACCCTTCCTGGTTCAACGAGGCATGGCTCCAGGGCATCTCAGACGACCCAGGTCCCAACCGGAGGTTGAAGGTGACAGGTGGACTCATGAATGGGGGACAGACTGGTGAAGAGTTGATCAGGGAAGGGTCAGTGAGACATGTCCTGGGTGATGGACAAACAGATCTGGACAGGAAGAGGGACAGATGTATGGTGACCAGCCAACTATGTATTTATTCCTTCATTCTTCTATTAAGCAGGCCTGGGTGTGCATCAAGGAATAACTCAGACAAAACCCTGCATACACAAACATTAACATTGACTTCCAATGGCAATTAGCTCTATGAAGACAATAAAAGCTGGGCCACGAGAGAGAGCAACTGAGAGTGGGTGGGTGGTTACTCCAGATGGGCTGATCTTACATGATCTCCATGTAAGATTTGGAGGAATAGCATTCCAGACACAGGGAGCAGCAAATGCAAAGGCCCTGAGTTGGAAATAAGCTTGGTGTGATCGAGGAAGGGCAGGGGGGTCAGAACAGAAAGCAAGGGGGCAGGAATGGTAGATGAGATCATCAAGGGCCTGGCAGGCTGGAGCAGGGAAGATAGATTCTATTTTAAGTGCTGTGTAAAGTCAAGGAAGGATTTTAGTAGAGGAAAGACACAAACCTGGCTTGGGCTTTAAAAAGCTCCCTCTGGATGCTTGAAGAGAAATGGAGGGGTGGGCAGCAAGAGTGGAAGCTGGTGCAATAATTCAGGTGAGAGATGATGATGGCTAGGGTCAAAGTGTAGTGGGGCAGGTGGTGAGAAGTGACTGGATTCTGGGGACACATGAACAAGATGGGCAGGTGGGTAAGAAGGGCAGGCAGCCAGACAGGTCACTCCTAGGAGAGGGGACATACAGACAGAGAATGGGGCTAAACAAGATGAGATGACAAGGGATTGGGAGGCGAGACAGAGAAAAAAAGAATGGGCTAGACAGATTCAGGGTGGGGGCTGCTTGGCCCCTTCTGGGGGGATTTGGGACCCTGGACACAACTCCTTACCCCTCCCCAGGTCAACAATCTGAAGACAATCTTACAGAGCCTGGTGGAGTACTCCCAGGATGTGAGTAACTGTAAAGGGATTTAGGGGGTTGGGTTGGGAGGAGGGGGGATCCGTCAGCCCCTGATACCCCTTCCTCCTCCCATCCTCAGGTCCTGGGGCATCCCATTTTGGAGCAGCACCTTCCAGATGTGAGCCTTATTGGCGAGTTCTCCGACCCAGAAGAGCTTGGCAAGCTGCTTCAGCTGGTGCTGGGCTGTGCTATCAGTTGCGAGAAGAAGCAGGGTATGGGAGGTTAGGGGGTCCCTAGGGGAAGACCTGAGGAAACGCTTCTTGCCCTTCCACCCTCCATCTCAGTCTCCCCCACCTTGACCCCCAGAGCACATCCAGAGAATCATGACGCTAGAGGAATCAGTTCAGCATGTGGTGATGGAAGCCATCCAGGAGGTAGGTGGGTATGCCCACTGTAGCGAGGAGCTTCAGGGGAGGGGACATCTCCAAGGCAGCTGGGCACAGGCTCTGCCCTGGTAAGGTCTGGGCTCTGTCTGGAACTCAGCTGGCCACATTTCCCTGTCCCATGTGTCTGCCAGCGCCCCCCAGCTCTAAGTCACAACCTAGCACACTAAAAGGGCCAGGCCTCGGAATTCCCTGGTGGTCCAGTGGTTAAGACTCAGCGCTTTCACTGCTATGGCCCGGGTTCAATCCCTGTTTGAAGAACTAGGATCCCACAAGGCGCGCAGTGTGGCCAGGTGGCCGGGGAGTGGGGAAGGACCAGGACTCCCTGCGTGCTGGACACATGAGGCAGCCTCTGGGCTGGGGTTATTGGGGAGGACTGGCTTTGGGGACAGGAGGATGGAGTAGTTCTTAGTCTGGATTGTAGAAGCCTTGGAGGCTGCCCTCAGAGGGCCCAGTTCATCTCAATGTCCTCCCACTGCACCCCCCCCTCCAGCTCATGACCAAAGACACCTCTGACTCCCTGTCACCGGAAACATATGGGAACTTTGATAGCCAGGTAAGGGGTGGGGACCTTGTTAAAGGTCCGACCCCATTACTGATTTTCAGGGCTACCTAAGGAGCAAGGGCTTGACCTTAAGCCTGTAAACCACTCCCATCCTCCAGAGTCCTATCCTCTTCCCTTGCCAGGTCCCCAGGGTTCCTGAATTGCCTTTTCTCCAGTCCCCTCAGGTCCCAGCCCTCTCTTCTTAGATCTTGAGGGTTTCTTGGCTCCCTCCTCTCTGTCCCTGAAGATCCCATCCTCCGTTTCCCCATTTTCCTCCCCTGGATCCCTGAGTTTCTTGTTTCTCCCCACCCTCCCCCCTCAACTCCTCTCATCAGTCCCGCAGGTACTACTTCCTGAGTGAGGAGGCTGATGAGGGTGACGAGCTGCGGCAGCGCTGTCTGGACCTGGAGCGGCAGGTGGGGCCGAGGTGGGGGTCCACAGGTTCTCCCAGGGCAGGGCCGCCCGCATAGCCCCTCTCCCAGCTCCGGCTCGTCTGTATGCCCTGCCCACAGCTGGTACTCCTGTCAGAGGAGAAGCAGAGCCTGGTTCAGGAAAATGAGGTGCTGAGGGAGCGGGTGGGCCGGTCCGAGGGTGAGGGTGCCACCGGCCTCACCTCCAAGAAGCTGCTACTGCTGCAGTCCCAGCTGGAGCAGCTGCAGGAAGAGAACTTCAGGTATGATCAGTTGGGGACAGGGCCAGCAGGCCAGGGGACTGGGGCAGGCACAGTCCCTTAATGTGGTGCTTCCCCCACCCCCAGGCTGGAGAGCGGCAGGGAGGACGAGCGCGTGCGCTGTGCTGAGCTGGAACGGGAGGTCGCCGAGCTGCAGCAGCGGAACCAGGAGCTGACCAGCCTGGCCCAGGAGGCACAGGCCCTGAAGGATGAAATGGATGAACTTCGGTGAGTGGCAGGTCCCCCACCACACACCCCCATTGCCAGAGTGCCCCTCTGATGCTATAGGACCTCTGTAACCCCCAAATTCCTAGTGGGCACCCACAATGCCCTGTTGACTCCACCACACTATCCTGGAATCCACCTTGTCCTCTGGACAACACCAAACTCCCTGGATCCATGGTGCCCCCCAGGACCCCACAGTGTCCCCCTGTTATCCCACATTGTATCCCACATACCTTAGAGCAGGGGTCACAAACCCCTGGGCCGCGGACTGGTTCCGGTCCGCAGCCTGTTAGGAACTGGGCCACACAGCAGGAGGTGAGCAGAGGGCGAGAGAGTGAAGCTTCATCTGCCGCTCCCCATCGCTCCCCACCACTCTCCATCACTCGCATTACTGCCTGAACTATCCCCCTACCCCCCGCCGGTCCGTGGAAATATTGTCTTCCATGAAACCGGTCCCTGGTGCCAGAAAGTTTGGGGACCGCTGCCTTATAGGATCCCTGTGACCCCAGCAAGCCTAGGGGGTCATAATGCTCCCCAGACCCCACTGCACCATTCTGGGACCCATCATGCCCCAGCATCCCATGGTGCCCTTCAGGACCCCACAATGCAATAACTTTGCCCCTGGTGACCCCTCTGTCCCCCCATCACATGACTGTACCTTCTTATGACTCCACAGCATCCCTGCAAGCACAAAGTGCTTGGTAGGCCCCCATAGCACCCACCCCTCAACCTCACTGTGCCTTCTGTTGCCTCAAAGGGCTCCCCTGTGACCCCCATGGCATTCCTGTAATGTTAAAGTGCCTAATGAGCCCCTACCATACCTTCAAGAGCCCCACAGTGCTCTGCCTCAAAGATCCCCCATGACCCCACCACGGCCCCTGCACCCACAATACCCTTGTTAGGCCCATAGATACATCATGACCCCAAAGTGTCCATGGGGGCTCCTCAGAACCTCTGGGCCCCATCATTCCCCCTGTAACCCCACAGTCATTTTTGTGTCCCCCAGATTCTGATTTTGACCCTGGGCTAACCATTGATGTTTAGCGCTCCCTTTATGCTCCCTAATGATTCCCCCAACGCCACCAGGCCCCGCTGACCCCTGACCCTCATGACCCATCACCTTGAACCCAAATGCCCCAAGGCTGACCTGACACCTTCCCCTGCCCTGAGGGCCTCGCATCCAGGCTGAACCCTTGACCTCAGACCCGCCTCCTCTTCCCATTGCCCCCGCCCGCAGGCAGTCGTCAGAGCGCGCAGGGCAGCTGGAGGCCACGCTGAGCAGCTGCCGGCGCCGCCTGGGCGAGCTGCGGGAGCTGCGGCGGCAGGTGCGGCAGCTGGAGGAGCGCAACGCCGGCCACGCAGAGCGCACGCGGCAGCTGGAGGAAGAGCTGCGCCGGGCCGGCTCCCTGCGCGCCCAGCTAGAGGCGCAGCGGCGGCAGGTACGGGCGGGGGCCTGGACCTGGACTGGGGTGGGGGCTTCTCTTGGCCGGCCGCTGACTTTAGCTCACCCTCAGCGTGGTGCTAAGTCCTTCCACCCAGCGTCTGCTCCCATTTTTATATAGAGGCCACACCCTTTAGGCCAGCCAGCTCCTCCCTAGGCTTGTAAGCCCCACCCCTTAAGCCTCCTCCAAGTTCCCTCAGCTGGTCCCTCTGGCTCCGCCCTTTCACCTTGTACTCAGTCCCTGCCCCTCCTTCCCACCCTGCTGTCCTCTCCCCTCTCCTCTGTTTAGGTTCAGGAATTGCAGGGCCAGCGGCAGGAGGAGGCCATGAAGGCCGAGAAATGGCTATTCGAGTGCCGCAATCTGGAAGAAAAGTATGAGTTGGTGTCAAAGGAGAAGGAGGTGAGGCTGAGGTCCCTCCACCCAAGCCCCACCCTGACCATCGTGGCAGAGCCCATTCCCTAGGACAGCAGTCCCCAACCTTTATAAGATTTTTTTTTAAGGGAACTTTATTATTTTTATTTATTTATGTTTTGGCTGCGTTGGGTCTTCGTTGCTGCACGCGGGCTTTCTCTAGTTGCGGTGAGGGGGGCTACTCTTCATTGCGGTGCGTGGGCTTCTCACTGAGGTGGCTTTTCCTGTTGCAGAGCACAGGCTCTAGGCGCACGGACTTCAGTAGTTGTGGCACGTGGGCTCAGTAGTTGTATCTCACGTGCTTGGTTGCTCCGCAGCATGTGGGATCTTCCCGGACCAGGGCTCCAACCTGTGTACCCTGGATTCTTAACCACTACGCCATCAGGGAAGCCCAGAAGTGCCCAACCTTTTTGGCACCAGGGACCGGTTTCGTGGAAGACATTTTTTCCACGGACTGGGGGTTGGGGGCAGTAATGCGAGCAATGGGGAGCTATAGGGAGTGGCAGACGAAACTTCACTTTCTTGCCCATCGCTCACCTCCTGCTGTGTGGCCCGGTTCCTAACAGGCCGCGGACCGGTACCGGTCTGTGGCCCAGGGGTTGGGGACCCCTATCCTAGGAGACCGATCCAGCCTCAAGTGGCCTGTTGCATCCCGTCCCTCCAGCGGCTGCTGGCAGAACGGGACTCCCTGCGGGAGGCCAATGAGGAGCTGCGCTGCGCCCAGTTGCAGCCTCGCGGGCTGACCCAAGCCGGTGAGTTGGAGGCCCATCCCAGGGCCTGGGAGATGGCTGGCCTGGCCTTACCTGGTCTGGTGTGCTGTTAGGGCAGGCAGAAAAGGCAGTGTCCCAGGGCTTGTCTAGGTTGGGGGCAGAGCTAGGCCACATTGGAGGGAGGCTAGAGTGGAAAGAGGTGACATGGGCTGACAGAAAGCAGGGACTGTGTATCGGGGCTCTGGGTGGGGCAAAGGCAAACCCAGGCCAAGGATCATGGCTCCTTGTCATGCCAGGGGTGGGGTTTGGGTCAAGTCAGGCTTTTGGCCGAAGTTGAACCCCCAAAGATGCTTCTCGGAAAGAGGATCCTAGGGATGGGGACAGAAACTGTGCAGCCACCTGAAGACTTTTCACACATTCTCCAGACCCTTCACTGGATCCCACCTCACCGGCTGTGGAAAACTTAGCAGCCGAGATCCTACCTGCGGAGCTCAGGTATCCTGGGGTCACTCAGAGCTCTGGCCCCACTGGGGCCTGCCAGTGCCCACCCTCAGCCCCGTCCCCAGTACAGGTATTTACCACTAGCCAGGCCTGCTCAACTTGGTTCCCAAGTCCTAGCCGGGCTTCTAGGCCCACTCACTCCTAATTCTGCTCTTACCTGGCCAGGGCTCTACCCCTATTGGTGCCTCACCTCTTCAGGATCCGTCCTGAGTGCACAAATTAGATCCAACCCATCTGTCTCCACTCCCCAGGCAAAAATCCTTTGCTCCAGCCCTGCCCACATTGGGTTCTGCCCCCAGGATACAGCCCTGTCCTCAGTATATTCCCTGTTAGGTTCACTGCCCTGTGCGCTGCCCGTAAGAACTCCCACCCCAGCTTTTCACTTTTCAGTGTCTTACTTTACCGGCAGCCGCATCTCAGTGTTCTAACCCTCTCCTGTAGCCCCACCCTTCCCTGGCGCCACCCCTAGACCCAGCTCATGGCTCCGCCCACTTTGCCCCCCAGCCCCACCGGCGCTCCGCCCACCCATGCCTAGGCGCTGTCCTCTGTACTCTAACCCTACCCCAGGGTCTGGCTGGGCTCTTCCCCCAGGGCTCTATCCCTCTCCTGGCCGCGTCTGCCCAGTTTCCCTGCTGGAGCCTTGGTAGGCCTGAGTGGTGACCCATCTCCCGCACTGCTCACTCCTTCTCGGTCCGCAGGGAGACGCTCCTACAGCTTCAGCTGGAGAACAAGCGCCTGTGCCAGCAGGAGGCGGCCGACCGGGAACGGCAGGAGGAGCTGCAGCGCCACCTGGAGGAGGCCAACCGCGCGCGCCACGGCCTGGAGATGCAGCACCGGTGAGGACCCACCTGGCGGAGGGGGGCCTCTCACACGCTTGGAGGGGGGCTGAGGGCGGGCGCAGGCACTAAGTGGGCCCCCCAACCCTGCAGGCTGAACCAGCAGCAGCTGTCGGAGCTGCGGGCCCAGGTGGAGGACCTGCAGAAGGCCCTGCAGGAGCAGGGGGGCAAGACTGAAGATGTGAGTGCCCACCTCCTCCCTGCCTGGCCCTCCTTTGTGTCCCCCAATAACCCTTCTCTCTCTTCCCCCTGCTGCCCGATGCCCCGTGAAGTCCATTGTAAGTACCTTGAGCCCAGGGTGGCACCCCCTACCCTCAGTCTGGAAAGAGGTTGGGACCTCTGGAGCCCTCACTCACCCAGTGCCTCTTCTCTCCTCCAGTCAACCCTGCTGAAGAGGAAGCTGGAGGAGCATCTGTGAGTCCCAGAGTGGGGGTACTCTTCGTGGGGGGAAAGGCTGAGGCAAAGGTGTGGGAGGTGGATCCGGTGTCGATGGGGAGTTCTTGATGAGGAAAGGGAGTCTGACGGGTCAGCTCAAGTGGGGCCTTATAGACTAAGGGAAGGCATATGGAATGTTTTGGGGGAACAATGAGGTGCCACAGAGGAAATTGCAACAAGGTTGTGTGACAAAGTAATAGTCACCTTTTACTTTTGCATTGTTAAAAAGGAAAGTTGTTTTTTTGTGTTTTTCATTTTTGGCCACACTGTGTGGCTTGTGGAATCTTAATTCCCCAACCGGGGATTGAACCCGGGCCCACATCAGTGAAAGCTCCGAGTCCTAACCCCTGGACTGCGAGGGAATTCCCAAAAAAGGAACTATTAAAAAAAAAAAAGAAAGAAAGAAACTATTTTAAATGGCTATCACATTTATAGTTTAAAAACCAAAATGTATACCGAGCTATACAGAAATAAAGGGTATACCTCTGAGTGCTCCCTCATTGACTCAGTTTCCACCCCATTCCACCCTCATTTCTATTAGTTTATTATGGAAATCCTTCCAGAATTTTTAAAGCAGATCCAAATGAATATGAATATAGATTTTTACTATCATTCCTTATTTACGCAAAAAGTAGTGTAATATGTGCACTTTGCTTTCCCTACTTAACAAGTTAACTGGAGAAATTTCTCCTTAAGAATAAATAAAGGAGTCCTTCTTATTTTTTTTTTCACATATAGCAGCCTTTGTCAACTGGGGTTCCATAGGGGAACTAGGCCTTACAGAAAATTATTTTCGTGACTATTTTCTCAGTTCTGCCAAGGATGCAATGAAGCTAAGGCCGACCTGGAACACAGAAAGTTATTTCCTTACAGAGGATGGATACCTGGAGGCATTAGGGCTTAATTCTCCTGTAGAATTCTGGTCCAGAAGGTCTGGCCTATAGCATTTTTTGTAATATTGTAATGTGTTTAACTCATTCTTTCTAGGTATTTGCAATTTCAAGCAATGTAACAAAGTAAACCTTGTATAGGCATCATTTTGCTTGTGTGCAAATATACACAAAAATGCAATGGGTGGCTCCCAGGGTACATGCCTTTGTAATTTTAGTAGACATAGCCAGAGGTTCACTATTAGATGTTACACCATGTTCCATGTCCGACACATGATAATAGTCTCACCTACAGGAATCTTTGGGGTTTTGCCACAGGTGGCAGAACTGTCAATTATTAGCTTGCATTTCCTTTCCTGTTTCAAAAATGTTTAAAAGTTTTAATTTATTTTTGGCTGCGTTGGGTCTTTGTTGCTGCACGCGGGCTTCCTCTAGTTGCAGCAAGTGGGGGCTACTCTTTGTTGCAGTGCGTGGGCTTCTCATTGTGGTGGCTTCTCTTGTCATGGAGCACGGGCTCAGTAGTTGTGGCTCGTGGGCTCTAGAGCACAGGCTCAGTGGTTGTGGCGCACGGGCTTAGTTACTCCACAGCATGTGGGATCTTCCCGGACCAGGACTCGAACCCGTGTCCCCTTCATTGGCAGGCAGACTCTTAACCACTGTGCCACCAGGGAAGTCCCATATTTCCTTTTGTTTTATAAGAGATTTGCATTCCAGAAAGATACCTGGCTGCTGGGTAGAGAATGGAACTGAGGGGTTGAGAGTAGAGGGGGCTGGCAAGGGATGATGGTGCCTGGACCAGCGAGTGGGCTGTGGAATGGGGAGAAGTGGACACATGGGAGGGCTGGTCCAAGGCCCACCTGATGAGGGGTGTAGAGGGTTGGGACTCTGATGGCTGAGGAGATGGTGGGGCCAGCGCACATAACCCCCAGGCTTGGGGTCAGGCAGAAAGGTCTGCAGGGACACTTCTGGCTGGCTGGGAAGGCTGTGGCCACCACTAGGAGAAAAGAAATAGGCCCAGAGCTCAGCCTACTGCTGCCGGTCCCCTGCCCGCAGGCAGAAGCTGCATGAGGCAGATCTGGAGCTGCAGCGGAAGCGCGAGTACATCGAGGAGCTAGAGCCCCCTGCCGATAGCAGCAGTGAGTGGGACTGGGTGGCCGGCTGGGTGCAGGGAGCCCCAAGCTTGGCACAGAGCTGAGGGGCCACCTGTTCCCCCAGCAGCCCGGCGTATCGAGGAGCTGCAGCACAACCTGCAGAAGAAGGACGCGGACTTGCGGGCCATGGAGGAGCGGTACCGCCGCTACGTGGACAAGGCGCGCACAGTGAGGACGGGCGCTGGGTGCCCTACACGCCTTCTGCCGAGGCTGCTGCCTCCCATTGGTTCATGCCTCCTGCCCCCACACCTGTCATATCTAATCATGTCACAGACTTTTACACCACGGCCTGTGAGGCCAAGGTCACCCTGGCTGTGTCTTCCCCAACCCCTAGGTCATACAGACCCTGGAACCCAAGCAGCGGCCACCTGGGGGGGCTCCTCCGGAACTCCACACCCTGAGGACACAGCTTCGAGAGCGGGATGTCCGCATCCGGCACCTGGAGGTGGGTGTCCTTGTCCCTTCTCACTGTCCTCAGCATATCCAGGTCCTTGACTATTGCCTCCTTAGCAGATGGACTTTGAGAAGAGTCGAAGTCAGCGAGAGCAGGAAGAAAAGCTGCTCATCAGTGCCTGGTATAATATGGTGAGTGCACCGTTGCCATGCCTGAAGTATTGGGTGGGCATGGCGGTCCTGTGGGCTCACCTGACCCCAACTATGCCCCTCCCTCCAGGGCATGGCTCTGCAGCAGCGAGCCGGGGAAGAGCGGGCACCTGCCCATGCCCAGTCATTCCTGGCACAGCAGCGGCTGGCCACCAATGCTCGCCGCGGACCCCTGGGACGCCTAGCACCCCTGAACATGCGCCCCACTGACAAGCATTGATGGATCTCAGGATCCTGCCACCTGTCCAGCCAATCAGGGCTTAATCCACCCTGGATTCCCCTGACTCACATGGGGCCCAGCATTATGCCTCAGCCAGTTGCTTGAGAGCCTTGAAGTCATAATCTCTGCCCTTTTCTCTCCCAGGTGGGACGAGAGTGCAGGATGAGGCGGGAGGCAGGAATGGGCCTATTCTTTTTAGCAATGTGATTCTTATTCTTGATTTTAGTGAGCTGCCAGGGGAGAGAGTGATTTTATATTTGAGAAGAAAGATAATAAAGACTTTCAATCTGACCTGGCTGGACTCTGGGCTCTGAGGGGAGGGAGAGAAGGTAGGCCAGGGGCTCAGGTCACTGCTTTTAAGAAAATCCTAGCTTGTGTTCTTACTAAAGTGTGAGTGACCGATAGCACCCCGTAGGAAGTTTGAATCATGTTTGTATCTGTGTAACTGTATGTGTGTGTGGTGGGTTTTGAAGAAGCTTCAGACAAAAATCCCTACCTCAGGAAGCTGTCAATTCCAATGGAGACAGATAATAAACAAAATAGATAAAATATTTGATGTGAGAAGTGCTACAGAGAAAAATAAAGCAGACAAAGTCATGGGGTTGCAGGAGGTGGATTTGGGAGGTGGTGATTTTTTTTTTTTCTTTGCGGTACGTGGGCCTCTCACCGTTGTGGCCTCTCCCGTTGCGGAGCACAGGCTCCGGACGCGCAGGCTCAGCGGCCATGGCTCACGGGCCCAGGCGCTCCGCGGCACGTGGGATCTTCCTGGACCGGGGCACGAACCCGTGTCCCCTGCATTGGCAGGCGGACTCTCAACCACTGCGCCACCAGGGAAGCCCAGGTGGTGATTTTTAATAAAAGGCCAGGAAATGAGGCCTCACCAAGGAAGTGACAGAATTTTTTATTTTTTTATTTTTTGCGGTACGCGGGCCTCTCAACGCTGCGGCCTCTCCCGTTGCGGAGCACAGGCTCCTCACGCGCAGGCTCAGCGGCCATGGCTCATGGGCCCAGCCGCTCTGCGGCACGTGGGATCCTCCCGGGCCGGGGCACGAACCCGCGTCCCCTGCATCGGCAGGCGGACTCTCAACCACTGTGCCACCAGGGAAGCCCTGAAGTGACATAATTTAAGCAGAGACCTGCAGGAGGTGAGGGAGGGACCATGTAGGTATCTGGGGAAGAGTGATCCAGGCAGAGGGAATAGCACGTGTAAAGGCCCTGGGACGAGACCTTGCTCGGTGGGTTAGAGGAACAGTGAGGAGGCCAGTGTGGCTGGAGTGGAGTGAGTGAGGGGAAGAGTGGAGAGAGTCAAGACCAGGCAGACTGTCCAGGGCCTTGTAGCGTGTGTGGATTACTTTAGCTTTCATTCTAAGTGAAGTGGGAGCCACAGAGTGTTCTAAGCAAAGGAGCGACATGACCTGATTCAAGTTGTCACAGGCTCCCTTTGGCTCCTATGGGAGGAACAGACTGCGGGGGTGTCAGGGCCAGAGCTGAGAGACCAGGTCACTCGTCCAGGTGGGTGGTTGGGTGATAGGGCTCTGGCCAGGGTGTGGACCCTGGAGGAATGGGAAATGGTTGGATTCTGGATACAGTTTGAAGACTAAGCTGATGGGGTTTGCTACTGGGTTGATGAGAGGGGATGAAAGAAAGGAGTTGAAGGTGACTCCCAGGTTTTGTCCTCATCATCTGGAATGACAAAGCTGACAGAGGTTGGGACAGGTGGGGAGCTGATAGGGAGCTGGTTTGGGGGCATGTTATGTTCGAAGTGCCCGTGAGATCCCCACATGCAGATGTCAAGCAGGAAGTTGGCTCTCTGGGTCTCGAGTCAGGGGAGGGATCCTGGCTGGACTTCTAAATTCAGGAGTCACCTACATACGACTGATGTAAAACCTAGAGCACTGAAGGGGTATCTGAGAGTGCAGGGGCTTGAGGCAGAGGGGTCACTTGCAGAAGCATAAATCGAGGCTGGCAGGGGAATTCCCTGGAGGTCTTGTGGTTAGGACTCCGTGCTTTCACTGCCTTGGGCCCGGGTTCGATCCCTGGTCGGGGAGCTAGGATCCCGCAAGCCGCGTGGCAAAAAAAAAAAAAAAAAGAAAGAAAAGAAAAGAAAAGAAAAAGAAAAACGCTGGCAGGAGAAAGCTATGGTCCTTGGACCGTGGGTCCTACATTGATGAATGAGTAAAGCCCTGGGCACTAATGGGGCCATTTCAGAGAGAATTTAGGAAGAAGTGGGCAGGGCATCATCAAATAATCTGGAGGATTCCTTAAAGCTTACTTAGCATAAATGCCTGGCAGGAGTTGAGTAAAAAAAAAACACTAAAAGTTTATTGAGCACCTATTATGTACCAAACACTTTAAAGCCACATTTCATTTCATCCTCACAGCGCATTGAGGTGGGCACTCATATGTCCAATTTGAGGAAAGAAGAAAGGCAAGGCACACTGATAAAAACTCTCACGCAGTGGCGGGTAGGAAGTAGAGCTGGTGGTAAGGACCGACAGTCCAAAGATGCTGGAAGAATACCCTGCCCTCAGTGCAGTGCCTGGCCCACAGGAGGCGCTCCAAGCCTCTGTGCCAAACGTAAAGGCGGGACGCAGGCAGGTAAGAAGCGGGCAGGCGGAGTCCACAGGCAGCTTATAAAGCCCAAACCACTGCTTGCGGGCGGTGTTGGGGCATTTTCTCTATCCTTGGGGATCCAGGGTCCAAGGGTCTCAGGTTAGACTCTCCTCCTCCTCGCCAATAGGGCTGGGCACCCAGGGTGGAGCCGGCCCCCGGGGCCCGGGCATTGGCACAACGGTGAAGGGCTCGGCGGGTGGCCTGGGGGCTGGCGGCTCGCGGCCAGCGTGGGGCTCAGACTCCGGCTCCAGCAGGCCTAAGGGTAGCAGCGCGTCACTGCCACTGCACTCTGGGGCCGCGCCATCAGGGGCGCCCGCGCATGCGCAGCTGGCGGCTGTGGATTCCTCCGACACGCAGCTGTTCTTGCGGCGCAGTAAAGACAGGCGCCGGCCCAGCAGGCCTCCAGCGGCCATGCCCGCGCCCACCGGCAGGAGGCGCTGCAGGAAGTCGCCGTGTGCGTCGCTCAGCGGCGCATCCACGCCGTCCTGCCGCTGGAACTGCATGTCCTCCTTGGCCAGCCTGCGGAAGAGACAATGGGTCAGCGCTGCGGCCTCTCTCTTCTTCATCAACAGAGTTGGGACCGAGGAACACTGCTTTTCCACCCCATTGTCCCACTTATCCCAAAAGACCTTGGCTCCTCACCCGAGAGCCTGGCCTTATCCTCTGGCTCTGGCTATGCTCAAACTTAGGCCTCAAAAGGCTAAGTTGGGGCCCTGCCGCCTGTCCTTTGGTATCGCTTCTGGCCCGTCCAGTCCTCATAGACTGTAGCCCTTAGCTCTGCCCCCAGTTAGTGGCCGGGTCCCAGACCTTGACCCGGATCCCTGACCCCTGACCCGTCCTAGTCCTCATGACTTTAGCTCTTAGCCCCGAATCTCCAGGGTGTAGCCTTTAGCCCCGACCTGGTCACCCACAGCCCCTTCAATCAGATACACCCCGCAGTCATGAGCCCCGCCCCCAAGAGGCCCCGCCCATCCCCACTGGCTCACGTGATGTCGAAGGTGGAGCCCTGGAAGGAGGGCTGCTGCAACAGGAAGGCGGTGGCAGCGGTGTAGGGAGCGCGAGCCTCAGCTGCGTCCCAGTATAGGTCCTTCTCCAGCATGGCCAGGTCGTCGTACATCTCGTCCACGGCCAGCATTGACACCTGCGGGCGAGGATACGCGGGGAAGAGTGGGCATGGAACAGCGCCGGCACCGAAGGGTGGACCCCTCTGGACGGGTAGGAGTGTGGTGACCAAAGAGAAGGATGGATCAGGGGCGATGTCTGAGCGAGTCTTAGCAGGGGTGGGGCCAGGGCCGCTTTGGGAGCCCAGGGATGGTCTTAACCGAGAGAGTCTCACTTGGAAGTTGCGGTCGATCAGAAAGTTGGTCTCAAAGTCATCGTCGTCCTCTCCGAAGGGGTTGATGAGCTGCTCAGCTACCTGAGTGGGTAAGAGGAGAGGTAGGTGGAGAACTGAAAACCCCTGCCCGCTCCACCCCTGGAGTCCTGGCCTTGGGGCCCCACCCACCTTGAGCCAGCCCGCGTAGAAGAAGAACTGCAGCAGGGTGAAGATGGGTACGCACAGGTCCAGGTCGTGGTCTTTGTAGCCCTGCGCCGGGTCCAGGAACTGGCGACCGATGAGGCAGGCCAGGAAGTAGCTGTACACAGCGATGGTCACCACCTGGGGGAGGGGCAGGACGGAGTGCCAATTCAGGGTTCTCTGGGCCTTGGGGGGTCATGGAGAGACCAGAGCTAGGATCGCGAGTCACTGTGATGGGGTCTTAGCTGGCCCTCAGTTTCTCCTTGAGACCAACGCTCCAGGGCCTCTGACGCGGGATAACGGCGGGGTTACCTGGGTGTAGACAAGGGGTACGCTAATCCAGTCGTAGTGAAAGAGCATCCCACACTTGGCCCGAAACACAGTCAGCTCCTGGAGGCAGATACACGTCATGAGGGGGCCTGAATAGTGAGCTCACACATGGGGATTAAGTGGGGGGGGGTGTACCTGGGATGGAGGTGAGTGGTCACCTGGTGGGAGGCGGGCGTGTGCTTCTAGGGACTTCAGGGAGAATATTTAGTGGTGAGTGTACGCCTAGGAGCACTATGCACCTAGGAGCCGCCCCATAGAGATTAAGCGTACACCTGGGGGCTGCTAGATAAGGGTGGTTGGGATCCGCCTTGTGGGAGGCGCATGGCAGACACACAACCTCAGGGTGCGTGGGGTACAATTTCCCTGGCATTTGATATGAGTGACCACCCGGAGAGCCCACCTCCAGCAGCAGCTTAAGGGCGCCGTTGTTGCGGATGCGGCCCTCGCGCTGAGCCTGCGCTGCCAGGTTGGAGAACCAGACGCAAGGCACCCAGTACTTGTTGTAGGATGAGTTCAGGTTCTCGAACTTCTTGCGCTCCTCGCGGGTCATAAACCCTGGAGGGGCGAGGTCGGGGGTTATTTGCCCCACCCTCAGTCTTTGCTCCCCCCCGCCCCCCCCCCACCCGCGTTCCTTTTGGCCGGAGCCTCACCTGCTTCCACCACATGGTCTATGGTGGGGAAGCGCTTGAAGACAGCGGTGCTGACAGAGCGCAGGATAAGCACAGCAGAGAGTCCTGCATAGCGCATGAGCGTGCGTCGGTAGAGGCGGCCGCGCTCGTCGCGCCCGTGCACTGTGCCGACCACCACGCACATGAGCGCGTCGGGCAGGGGCATGCATAGGTACTGGTTCCACCAGCGGTGCACCACCAGCGTTACGTAGAAGCCTGCGGGAGAGCCGGGAATGGGAGACTCAGTTGGGACACTAGGGCCAGGGGTTTGGGGTCCCAGGTCATGGGAAGAGGAGTGACATAGGGTCTTCATCAGGAACATTCGGTAGGCTGGATACCCAGACCATGTGGGGCCACCTGAGCTGGGAACCTGGAGATTCAGCCCTGAGGTCAGAGAGGTTGGTGCAGGCTGGATCACCCTGGCTACTTGGATGTCACCTGGGATGGGAGATTAGGATCTCCGTATAGAGGTGGAGACAGAGGGCCCACAGGCAGGTTGTCACCAAAGCCACAGGGAGCCCGGGAGCCAGGGATGTGTGAAGGGGTTGGGCATGGTGTCTAAGTCAGGGAACCTGGGGCAGGCTGGTCACCCCATCCTTGTGGGCCCAGAATGGTGGGAGGAAGGCTGAGGTCAAGTGAAGTCACTGAGGACAGGGAGCTGGGACTTGTCAGAGATGCCCCTCAGGCTGGACTTGAAAGGATGGAGTCATGAGGGGCTCTTGGATGGGGGTCCCTGGGGCTCAGTACATGTGAGGGGAGGCACTAGTAATCCCATGCAGACACAGATGGGAGTCCCTGAGTTGACCAGGGATAAGCCTATGCATGACACGGAGTTCTCATTGGGGGCACCTCAGGGGACCCTCTGACCAGATGACATACAAGGTCTCAGGAACTGGGGCCATACTTGGCCTAAAGGACGCAGAAATGGGGATTTGTGGGGGGGTGGCTTTGATGGGGGGGGCGTCTCAGAAAGGCAGGAATGGGAGTCTCCAAAAGGCATGAATGGCAATGGGTTTCTCAGGATGAAGGGAATGGGGAACTCAGGAGCGCGAACGCACCGAGCACAAAAGAGACCGGGATGAGACTGGCGTACTGGTCGCAGTAAAGAACGAGCTTCTCAAAGTAGCGCTTCTGCTCTTCGGTCAGCACGAAGCTGCGAGGGAGGGGGCGCGGGATCACGGGGGAGCCCCGGTCCCCAGTTGAAGGTCTCCCTTCCAGCACCTCCTCCGGGGCCGGCCCGGAGCCCTCCCCAAACGCCCCCACTCCGGCCGGCCCTCCCCCCTCTCCCGGGGCCGCCTCACCGATAGGCGGCACTCAGCGCCATGTAGAGCCCAAGGAAACACAGCAGCTCGCGCCACAGAAGTTTGTAGATGCTCCCGCGCCACAGCAGCAGCAGCTTCGAGAAGCCGCCGAAGCGCGCGTTCGCCACGCAAGCTGTGTACGTGACAGTCATCGCGGCGCCCGGGCCGGTCAAGCCCAAGGAGAGGGGGCTGGACCGGACCCGGGATTGGGGGCCGAGGAATGCGGGGCCGGGCCGGGCTGGAAGGCTGCTGGCGAGGGTGGAAAGGTGCGGGGACGACTCAGCTCCGCGTCACTTTCCACGCCCGGCCACCTCCTCGGTACCGGCTCTGGCTCAGCTTCCCGTCCCCTCCCACCTGCTCAGTCCTGCCCTAGCCCCCAGCCCTCCTCCCCAAGGCCCTCTGGCAGGCCACTCCCTTCCTTGGACTCCAGGTCCCAGCGTCCGGCGCCGACCTCCCCAGGCCCTCTCCGTTCATCCCCCCCCCACCAAGGCCCTTGGTCCACCGAGTTAACCCGAGCTGCCCTCTCTGATCCCATACCCCTTACCTGGACGCCATCTACAGCCTCCCCCCAGCTCCCCGAGTCCCTAGCGCCTCAGTTTCTATGTTCCCGGGGCTCCAGCTGACTTCCTTCCCTCAAGTCCCACTTCTGCTTTCCCTCCCCCTACTCCCCTAACCCAGTCTCGGCCCATTCTCTCCCCTGCACTTCCTTTTGAAGCCCTCCAAAGCCAGATCCCCAAGCTTCCAGGCCCCAGGTCCTCCCCCACAGCCCCTCAGCCTCGGGCTGGCTCCGTCTCCTGCACAGCTGCCCCAGCCTATCCCCCTCCCACTTAATCGAACTGGCTCTGCTCCCTCCCTCTTCTGGATCCACCTAGACCTTTCCTCTGTCCATTCCCCTCTAGCCTTCTGAGCCCTCCAACCCTACCCTGAGGACTCAGATTCTTGCCCGCAGGCTGACTCGTCCTCAAGGTTCCCTATTCCCCCAGGCCTGGGTCCTTCTCACCTGGTGGCTGGTTCAGGGACACTCAGGGACAGGGAAAGGACGGGCTTCAGGGTTGGGTGGGGCTGAAGCCAGATTCTGTGAGGGAGGGGGCTGGGGAGTGGGCGTGGGTGGCCCCTCCCTGGCCCTCCCCCCTCAGCTGCAGCCTCAGAACTTTGAAGTCTCATCAGTTTGTTACCTGGGGCAGGGGGTGGGGAATTCACCTTGTCCTCCTTAGCTCCTTCCTGTCCAGTCTCCCAGTCAGTCACTGGCAGATCCAAGAAATCTTGGACCTAGACCTGGGGGAGGGGGCAGGAACGCTGTCTTTACCAGACCCAGACATATACACACACTGCTCAGTGAGTCTGGGTCGCTCCACACTCACCTGTAATCACACACAAAGACGCACCTAGAAACACACACCATAGACCCAGACACAAATTCAGCTTTCCTCAACATAGCCTCCCACAACCACGGTGACCCAGAAAGCAGTACGCACTGTCACAAAGACTTCCAGAGTCACCAAAGAGACAACACTTAGCCCCCCCGCCCCCATACGCAGATATAAAGCAGATGGACCCTAACCCACCAGGCTCTCAGCTCTCAGGCACCCACATAGTGCTCCAAACAGCCACCCAGGAACACAGGGGCAGGGACCCAGGCACCCTGAATTCCTTCATGATCATACTATGTAATAAAGACACACGCAAGGTCACACAACCAGCCAAGTGCAGACCCCAGCCCGACCCCAGAATGCCTTCACACGTGAGCCATCACACAGAGGGAGGTAGCAGACATTTATTCCTGATCTCCCCTGCACAAAAACACACCATGGCCACACACCAGATGCAGGAGCACAGCAGCACACAGTCCTGGGGTCAGAGCCGGGTCCTAGGGAGTCCCTTTGATATGCCAATGTAGCAAAGACACACTCATACAACAACGACCCCTCCCAACAGTCCCACAGACCCAGAGGGTCACATCCAGATGGAGTCAGGCCATAACCCCTCATGAAACTCACCTGCATTCATTTGTACATCAATACGTACGACACACGCTCCCCAACACCCCTTCACTGCGGGCAGCGACGGGCAGGCACACACACACCCTGGGTCTCAAACACTTTGGGCGTTGTCATGAACACACAAGCTTAGGGACACAAAACCTTGTCTCCACATTTGGCATGGATACAGGACAGATGTTCTCCCTTTACAGACACACCTACAAAGGGGGCACTCTAGCCTGGCACAAACAACCCTCCATCTTCACCATTGAATGCACAGCCCAGTGTGGGAGGGGTAGATGCTCAGGGTTTCAGCTCCAAGAGGGGTGCCCTGGGGCGCCCCTGAGCCTCTCAAGTCCACCCCAGCACCAGGAGTGCACATGGCTCCGCTCGACCCTGCACCCGAAGGTCTGGCCAGCCAGGACGCAGTGTTCCTAACCTGGCAGGTGTCTGCCCAGCCCGGGGTAGTTAGGAACCAGCTCGGACTGGCTGTACTCGGACCTGTGCCTCTGCCGTCCAGCTGCTGGACAGCACATCAAAGAGGATGAGGGGTGATGCTGCTAGCTACGGGAACTGGGGAGGGGACAGGCTTCAGGTTGATGGGCTCCATACCTGACCAGAGGCCCCTATTCCCTTGGATGTATCCTCACATACTGCAGCCAGCCCTCCCCTCCACAGCCCCCATCGACCCCCCGTGCGCATCTCCCCTCCTCCAGCTCACTGTCCCCACATACTTCTGACTGCCTAACCCGGGCTGGGGCAGAGGCGGGTTGCCCAGGCTAGTTCACATGCTTACTAATTGTTACAGTGAATAGTAACAAATAGACCTTGGCAGGTACATGCCTGGGGCCACTGTAAAGGCGTTACCTATTTCATTTCATTGTGTCCTCAAAAGCAGGAAATGTGAAGTTTGTGCTCCTTATTCCCGCTATCAAGGTAGGGAAACTGAGGCTCAGAGGACGCACAGTCTGTTCATGGCACAGCTAGGATCTGAAGCCAGGCAGTTTGGTTCGGAGCCGGGGGTCCTGCCATGGGCTGCGCTGCCATGTTCGTCTACAAGCACCTCCTCAATGTGGGCGTGCCCCCATGGGTTTGTGTACACCTGACGGAACTGGGGGGACACGTCTAGGCTCGTGGTTGCATTCCCCTCACACACACACCCTGGCACGCCTAGACCCTGGGTGTGCACTGTCTGAACACCACTTCCTGACTCATGCATATCCTTAGTCACCCCCTTTCTCCCGCCATCCCCATCCAGCTCCAGCTTGGAACTTGCAAACGCCCAAGGTCATGCCAGTCCTGGGTCTTGGGGATGACCATGACTGTCCAGGCAGTGGCAGAGGGAGGAGTGAAGGAGAGAAGGGGTGCTGCTTTATGCCTTTCCGGCTGGTTTGCTAACCCTTCCAGGGTCAGGTGAATTTGTGCCATGGCCCTATGAATGGCCACACTTCTGTCTCCATTTTAGGAATACGGGGACTGAAGCTCAAACTGCAGGAAACAGGCGGCAGGCCACTCAGTGAGGCTGCTCTGGGGGCAGGACAGGACTTCAGGGCCCGTCCAGCCTGAGTCCTTTGTCATCCTGCCCCTTAATCAGCCCCCCTGTTGCAGCCCTGTGCTGGGAGGGGCTGAGGCCATTCCATGTAACAGGAATTGGGAGGTGGGGGTGGAAACTGTTAATCCGCAGTCTGGCAGGCCCAGCCTCTGCCCAGGGTGCCCACTAATTCCCAAACCAAACAGCAGGCAGTGCTGGGCCCGCTGCCGACCTAATCCGCTCCCCACCAGCCTGGAGCTGGCCAAGGGGCCTCCCCGTTCCCACGCTCTGAGCCTTGAAGGAAGTGGGCAGATGCCCCTTTCTTCTACTCCAGGCTTTACAGCCCCAGAGGACACCCTTACCCATAGAGCTAGAAAAAGGCACCCCTTTACAGAAGAACCCTCCTTCCAAAATTACCACAATAAACACACATCTCTATTAGGTCTCTGTTGTGAGGGACCTAAACATACATCTATGCCTCTCTGGATGTGACATCTTTGTGCAGTGTACAACCTTTGCAACTGTACATGGAGGTACTAGGCCCCAACCCCCCCATGTCAACATCCACAGTAGTTTAAGATCATTTTATTGAGGGAGGAGAGGCGGGGAGAGGTGCGGGGGCAACTACAGCTCCCCCAGCCCCACCAGGGGGAAAAGACCCCCTCCCCGCCTCCCTTCCCCCAAGTGGTTCCCCTGTATTATGGGGGAACTTTGTGCAAACTCTGCCCCGGTGGGTGGCGGCTGAGTGTGAAATGGCAGCAGCTGGGGCTGGTGGTGGTGCTACTGGGCACTGGGGGGCTTGTAGGGCTCCAGGAGAAGAGCAGAGAAGGTGTTGACCTTGTCCGCCCCCCGAACCTCATGGGGCAGCAGTGGCAGCTTCACAATGTGGAAGTCTTCATATAGGTCCTCCATCTGCGGCAGGGGTAGAGGGCAGAAGGCAGCAGGGCCACAGGGCAGGGACAGAATGTGATCAACGTAAAGGGTCAGGCTAGGGGTCTCCCAGAGTCAGGGAGAGAATATGAGCAAGGGCTTCACAGGGACATAGGTGGGAGTGGCGCCAGTGAGGTCAGAGACCACTGGGCTGGACCTCCCACTCCCCAGGGTGAGAGGTATCTAGGCCAGGCCAGCCAGTTTATGAAGGCCAGAATCAGAAGGTCTGAAGCAGTGGGTGAAGGGCAGGGGGTTGGGGCGAGGAACAGAAGGTGGGCTGGAGCAAAAGGTCAGAGAATACAGTAAAAGGTCAGCAGTGCCTTGGCTGGGCTGGGACGGACCCCAGCTTCCAGGGTCAGAGCTACGAGGGCTGGGCGGGAGGGTGGGTGTGCGCACCTGGTCCAGGTACTTGGCCTGGATCTTGTGGCGGGCCTCACACATCTTGCAGGGCTTCTCGGGATCAGGGAAGACGAGTTGGTTGACAATGATGTTGTGCGTGTCGATCTTGCACTTGGCCAGCTCCTGGATCAGCCGCTCCGTTTCATACAGGGACAGGAACTCAGCAATGCACACACAGATGAAGGTGGTTTGTTCCTGCAGGATCCAAGACAGGACAGGGAGGGGCAGATTTCAGCCCTGTCTCTTTCCCCTGAGCTTCTCGCCGCCCGCCTGGACCGCAACTCACAGGGTCCTTGAACTGCTCACTGACGGAGCGGATGACAGGCAGCGTCTCCTCCAGCTTGGAGGCCAGCTGGTCTGCGTTCATGTCCCCGAGGCCCAGCATGTTGCACATCTGTGGGGACGATGTGAGAGGGCTCATGGTTTACCTGGGGCACATTATACTCCCTGGGTTGGGCTCACCCGGGGGACGACTCCTGACACCTCCCAGTGGTTAAAGGTGTGGGCCCTTGAGCAGATCGCAGGGGTCCAACCCTAGCTCTGCCATTTCTGCGGGACTGTGGCCAGGTTAGCTTGACCTCCCAGAGCCTCAGTTTCCTCATGTGTAGAGCTGTTGTGCTGTATGACATGTCACGTGCTTGGAACGGTGTCTGGCACACAGTAAGGGCCCCACAAATGTGACTGAGGCACAGGTCCCCGCCGGGGGACCACACACAACCAAGGAGGTGTCAGTGGCGTGCAAAAGTGTGACGGCATCAGGGTTGTCATGTTGTGCTAATAGTAACCCATGGGGGGATTCGCATGCTCTCCATTTGACAGATAAGGCCCAGAGAGGGGAAGTGACTGGAGGTCACACAGCTGTGTCACACCAGAGTGCAAAGCGTTTGAACCCGGGCCATCTGGCTCTGGGATATGTGCTTTCAAGCTCTGTCTGGGGCACTCAGCGGGTGGAGGCAGGGACACTGGGTGCTGTGGAGTAGGGGGGACAGTTCCCCCGCAGTGAAGATCCATCCCATCCATTGGGAAGCGCTGACTGAGAGCATATGTGGGAAATGCCTTTGTTTCTGCACATCTTGGGGTCCGGGGGCCCACTCTGATTCAGGGGACTCCTGGATGCCCTGGGGCTCTGCCTGCCTGTGAGATGAAGGGGCTGATCTGGTTCTTGATCTGCATGAGGCGGCCTAGTCCCCGCTCGACGATGGTGGGGAAGTTGAGCAGTCTTAGCGTGTGGCCTGTGGGCGCTGTGTCGAACACCACCACCGAGAAGTTCATGCCCTTCACCAGCCTGTGGGGAGATGAGGATCAGGCCCGCTCTGCCCCCTCTTCCACCCTAGCCCCAGGCAGCACCGGGCACCCAGAGTCCCCGCCGGGCCTGACCTCATGACCTCTGCATAGCTCATGGCCTCATCGATGCCTGGGAAGGCGCTCATGGCTTCCTGCATCATCTTCTTGCCCATGCTCAGCATGTTGTCCTCCTCAAAGAACTCGTCCGGCAGCTCCGCCACACCCAGGCTGGGGTCAATCTCCTGGGGGCCGAGAGGGTCAAGACTCAGGCTGCTGCTGCTGGAGCCTTCCCACCTGGGCACGGAGCCCGAGGGAGCCTGTGGGGTGCCCTGAGCACAGCCCTTCACCAGGTCACAGCTGGGGAGACCTCTGAGGTGCCCTGGCCCTTCCCTTAGGCGCTTAAGGTCTCGGGTGGTGGCACAGATTGTTAAAGTCTTTCACAAGCAGATGGAAAATCGCCAACTGTGCTCAGTGTCCCAGAGGGAAGCCAGAGTGCGTTGCAGTGCCTTCTCACGGGCTGTTCCCCCACCCGGGCCTGTGGCCTCTTCCAGATCATTCCTCTAACATGAGTCATCCCTGACCGCCCAATCTAACAGTGCAGCCCTAGCCCCCTCTGCCCTGCCTTCCTTTCTTCTTAACATCTGGCCTCTCCTCACATGGTTTACTTAGCATGTTTTTCGCCTGTCTCCCCAACCAGAATGCTGGCCCCACAAGGGCAGGGGTTTTTCTGTCTTGTTTACTGCTGTGTCCCCAGTGCCTGGAAGTGTCTGGCACAGAGTAGGTCCTCAACATGGATGCAGATTCCATGAAGGGGATGACCAAGCCTGGGGTCCCTGGCCCGTCCTGCACTCATTGCCTCTCTATCTCCCGCCTGTCACCTCCTCTACTTGAATTCATGTTTCCTGTGGCGAAGCCCTCCACTCCCTGGCCTCAGAGGTCATTTCCCTGCAGGGAGCTTGTCCACACATCACCCCCCCACAGTCACACCCTTGATGGGTTGTTCCTAGTCACCAGGCCACTCTCTGACCCCAGCCTTCTCACTTCCTGTTATTCTAGACCTTCCTGGGCCACCTCATCCCCGCACCTCTGCCCGCTTGTTCACCGTCAGTGTCCCTCTTGGGCGGCACTCTTATCCAGCCCAGTCTCCACAAGATGCCTCTGCAAACACTCCCTTCTCCCTCTGTGGTTGGCAAAAGCCCCATCCTGTTTATTCACAGCTCGCTGGCATGGCTACACCAAGGTGAACATCAGGGGAACATCCCAGACGAAGAACTCAACCTTGCTCCCCATTCCTGATCACAAGTCTCCAACAGGCGCTCGACGAGCCAGAAAATCCACCCATGGGAATGTTAATGCCATATCTTCTCCCTGCTCAAACCCCTTCTGGCCCGTGTGTCCCTCACCCTCTGCTGAGGCCTGTGCCTCGCCTGTGTCTCAATGAGAAAGCGAAGCCACTGGCTGCCTACACCCTCATTTCCTCCCAGGAAACGCCCCAGTCCCCCCACATTCCTTCTAAGTCCCTGGTCCTGGCAGAGCCCAAGTCCTGGGTCTGTGCGCTGGAGTGAGCTCACACCTGCCTGAGGCCCGTCCTCAGCCGGCATCCTCACTCCTTCCTGCAATATCACTTGTCCCTCCCAGTTGAAGCTTCCCCCCACCCCCTCGGCTGCACCGCGCAGCTTGTGGGATCTTAAGTTCCCTGACCAGGGGTTGAACCTGGGCCCTTGGCAGTGACAGCCCAGGGTCCTAACCACTGGACCACCGAGGAATTCCCTGAAGCATGTGCAGCAGCAAACAAACATGCTCTAGCATCTCCTTCCTCAGAAAAGCCTTCCTTAACCCTCATTCCCTTCTCCCTCCAGGGATGGCCATGCTCATTTCTCTGCTCCCATCATGGTGATCATTGTGTCCACCTCAGCTCACCCATTCCAGGCAGGCTTCTGCCCCCATTCCCAGGGTGATCTGCTTAAAACTCATGTGCCTGCTAGAGCCGACAACCTTTCTGCCCTAGTCCCTTTGTCCTCCTGGAGCTTAGGAGCCCACACTCTCTGGCTTTCCTCCCACCTCACCTGTGGCTCCTTCTCGGCCTCTTTCAATGGTTCTTCCTCCTCCTCTGCTGGACCCTAAATGCTGATGTGCCCCCGGGGTTGTTTCTGGGCCTCTCTATTCTTTCACGTGCTCCTCCACTCACACAGCTTTAAATACCACCCTTGGGACAATGACTCTCAAATCAATGCCAACCTCCTCTGAGCTCTAGGTTCACATAACTAAGCTGCTGTCCTGATGTCTCCACTTGGATGACCAGTGGGCACCTTGGTCTCACTGTGGCCAAATAAAATTCCTGACGTTTGGTCTTCTAAACCTGCTCCTCTCCCAGTCTTCCCCACCTCAGCTGCCCAGGGAGATAACCAAGACATGTACTTATGCTTAATTCATTTTTTTCTCTCACCCATTACAAACAAGCAGTTAAATTGCTTTAATTCCAAAATACATCCCAAATTTGACCACTTCTCACCCCTCCTCCCAATTTTGGGCTGCCATCATTCCTAGCCTGGTCACTGTCCCAGTCTCCTTGTTTCCATCCTTGACTTACAATCCAATTTCTGCATGAGAGCTACAGGGAACTTTCTGGAAAACAAATTTGGCCATGACATTACTCTGCTTAAAACAAACAGCTTCCCATTAACTTGGAAACAAAGCTAAACTGATCTCAGTGGGCTGCAAGGTCCTACACCATGTGGTCCTGATTGATGTCTCCCTCCCTTCCCTTGCTCACTAAGCGCCAGTCACTCTGGCTTCCTTTCTGCTCCACAAACGTTCCTCACTCGTTCCCCTGTGGGTATGCTGAAGAAGGAGTGAAAGTGGAGAGACAGAGGATGGAGAATGGGCAGGACATGGTAACTGATGGTGGGTGTTCACAGGAAAGGCCTGAAGGTGACTTTGCCAGAGTTGGGGCGGGGGGGTGGGGCTAAGCCCTGCTGCACTCACCATGGCGAAGAGGTTGTCATAGCCTTTGACCTTGGTAGGCACCTTGGAGAACTTCTGGTCAAATGCATCGGAGATATTGTGGGCTGGGTCAGTGGAGATGATCAGAACACTCTCCCGCCCCTTGGATAGCTGGACTGCTAAGCTGCAGCTGGGCAAGGGAAAGGCCAAAAGGTGGGAAGTGAAGGGTTAGGCTCTGCTCCTTAGGTCTGCATGGGGAGAAGAAGGGTCCCAGGAGCAGGGGACCTGGATCAGCAAGGGCCTTGAGAGAAGAGTACGGATGACTGTGGGATCAAGCCTCAATCCCTGCAGAGGGACCCTATCAGACCTCACCTACTGAGCCCTCCAGCTGGCTATATAGTGGTAAGGTTCAGCTGAATGTGTCCGTCCCGCCTGATGCCTGCTTCCTTGCTGGCACAAAGTAACATGGTCCAGCTATCCAGCCAACTCGACCCTGTGTCCCCTCCCTCAACTCTAAACTAAGGGGTCCTTTGCACCTCCTGCTAAATTCGATAGTTCAGTCCACTTGTCCAGGGTAATTTGCCCCGGGGACCCCTCCCCCTCTTCCCAGCTGAATGGGTAGTCTGATCATGTGCCCTCTCTCCCGCCTTCCACCCCCACCCCCACGTGGGCATAGAATGGCAAGGTTCACCAGACTAGGATAGTTCGCCCCGGTGCCCCTCCCCCTACTCTGGGCTCACTCTGGTACAGTCTAGCTGATTGGGACATTTAAACGCTCTCCAGGCTCCCGTGCGCTGGATCCAATGTGGTTCAGCCCTTGAACAGGCCTGCGTTCAGGAGGTAGCTTCCATTTGCTCCCGATAACTTCCGAAGAGTACAACCCAGAAGGCCCCAGCCCAGCCCTCCTGCCCGGCTGGTGGTGGAAGACCCGGTCCTTGGCCTCCCCTTCGCCCTGTGGTACATCCCACCCGTTTTCCCGGCCACCACCGCAGCCTCCTTACCTGCAGGTGGTCTTTCCAACACCACCCTTGCCCCCGACGAAGATCCACTTAAGGCTGCGCTGCTCGATAATGTTGCTAAGCGTGGGCTCCAGCGGCTCCACATCAGGGGCATCTTCGAACTCCTCTGCCTCAACCCCCCACCCGGCCACCCCTGCCGCCATCTTGGAAACGGCTCACGTGATCAAGCGGAGCGCACCATGCAAAGCACCTACAGGGGAAATTTCCTATCACAACCCCATCAAGGCTAGAAGATTGAACCAATTTTCTCATGGCCTAACTCTTAGGAGCTAATAGAAGCTATATTTCCAACGTCTTCCCCTTCCAAGGTTCAGCTTGTCAGCCTCTTGTCTATATTTTCTTCAAAGACTCCCCCTTCCTAATTAACATATTGGTACATCCCAGGTCACTCCCCTTTACTGATTGGCCCCTAAGTCTTGCAGCACTCCTTTCATTGGCTACATCTTTTCTTACTTTTACCAATCACTCTCAGGTCCCGGTAGCCGCCAACCTCTCCTTAGCAACCGGCCAAACACCCACTGCATACCTTTTTGAAGAAGTTAGATCCGAGGTCCACCCTGACCTGACCCCATAGGCTCAACTTCATGTCGATCATTCCCCCCCTATTCTCCAACCTGGGTTCCAACACCGCCTCAGGCTCGTCTCTTCTGTTATTCAATTGGCTGGGAACCACCGGGCTCCTGACGCAAACCAATCATAAACGAACCGATTAGTTGGCTGGAGACGGTCCCGGGGCTGCTGTGGGCGAGGTCCGCAGATCCTTGTCCAGTGAGCCCTGAGCCCCCATGCAGGACAGGACAGGGCAGGGACAACACTTGCAACTGCGCTCCTTGTCGTAGAAGGGACCCTGTTCCCGAAAACCTCCTTCCAGTTTGCTCTCTGTCCGAGGGGAAACTCCAGTTCAGCCAATTCTCTGAAACTCTGCCCTGGGCAGGAATACAGGCTGGGTCCCAGGCCCTTAGCGGATACTCTTAGGTGGAGACTCCAGCCTAGAAATATCCGCGGTTTCATGAGTACTCTAGCACATAAAATAATACCCTGACGTTCAAATGGGGATCCCCGCTCCTTGGAGTCAGCTGTGTCTCTATTCCCAAATAAAAGCTCCACCCCAGAGACAGGTACCCAATCCAGAGACACCCCTATTTCTATTCTGGGGGCCCAGGCTAGATATGCCCTCTAGTTAGTCCTAGTTAGGGACCCAGCTTCCGAGATGTCAGCTGAGCACACAGCCTCAGGCGAGGTCCCACCCCTCACTGAGATTATCCCTGGTGCCAGAAGTGGATTCTAGCCCCGAAAAGCTAATACGCCCCTAAGTCCCAAGCGGGAACCTCACTCCGAGAGCCCGCTACAGCCCCAGGCGCAGACAATAGTCTCATTCCGGAAGAGACCATCTCTGCGTAACGCCTGCGGGAGTCTAGCAGGGCTATAACCATCCGCGGGGCGGAGGCGGGGGCGGGGCGGGGCGGGGCGTGTGCCCGCCGGCGCGTAGCGTCAAACCTTACTCCTCATTCACCCCGCCCCTCATGCCCCGCCTCCACTGCGGATGCCTGAGGGCCAGACCGGTCTTCCCGGCATGCATTGCCCGGGACGAGGCAAGTCTGGCGCCAAGCGCGGGCCCGGAGCGGCCTTCCCGGAATCCTTTGCGAGGTACCTGGCGACAAAATGGCTGCCCGAGGGAGACGGGCGGAACCTCCGGGCCGGGAGGCGCCGGGCCCCGCGGGCGGCGGCGGCGGCGGGAGCCGATGGGCTGAGTCCGGGCCCGGGACGTCGCCCGAGAGCGGGGATGATGAAGTGTCGGGCGCGGGTTCGAGCCCGGTGTCGGGCGGCGTGAACTTGTTCGCCAACGACGGCAGCTTCCTGGAGCTGTTCAAGCGGAAGATGGAGGAGGAGCAGCGGCAGCGGCAGGAAGAGCCGCCCCCGGGCCCGCAGCGACCCGACCAGCCGGCCACCGCCGCCGCCGCGGGTCCCGGGGATCCGAAGAGGAAGGGCGGCCCGGGCCCCACGCTCAGCTTCGTAAGGAGCCGCGGGGGTGGGGGCGGGCACCAGGGCCTTCCTTGGCAGGGGGAATCGGGCTCGAGAAAGGGGAGCGGGATCCAGGTCCACCCTCCGACCCCGATGAGGGAGCCGTCCGGGTCACCCGCTGAGGATTCGGAAACTGGATTCTCGACGAGAGAGGTCTGGGGGCGGAGGTGGGGACCCCCGTAGTATGCCCGCAAGAACTGGGAGTTGGGGGGAATTCCATTGGAAACAGCGCTCCGAGGATGGGGAAACCAGGATACCAGGATTCCTGTTTGAGTGGAATCCCGAACTTTGGATACTGGGACCATCTCCCACTATGGGGATGGGGGGCATAGTCAAGTCTGGACTCTGAGCTGTGTGGATGAGAGACTCAGACTGCTTACTGTGTGACCCTAGCAGATTTGCTTGAGTTCCCTGAGTCTCATTCGTCCAGTGTCCATTTATTGAGCACCTTACCTTGTGCTGGGCAGTGTGCTAGGTGATGGGTATGCTGTGTTGATTATGACAGGCATCTCTGCTTTCCTGGGGCATCTGATCTGGTCTAACCTCATTTTCCCTGCTTGTAAAAATGGGCATCATCGCATCTTCTGATGTGATTAGCACTGGGCCTTTCTTATAGGAAGGGCTAAACCAGTGGTTCTCAACTGGGGACGATTCCCCTCACCTCATCCCCACATTTGCCAAAGTCTGGAGATATTTTGGTTGTCAGAACTGGGGGAGGGAGTGCTATTGACATTTATGAGTAGAGGGCAGGAATGGTGCTCAACATCCTACAATGCGCAGAACAACTGTCTCCCCCTCCCGAACAAAAATGATCCAGTTCAAAATGTCACTAGTATATGCGATTGAGAAACTCTAGGCCACAGAAATGGTACCTACCTTGATTGTCAACTCTGAGCTTGCTTTGTCTCTGGTGTTGAGAGCAAGTTCCTGTGGTATGGAGAAAAAAGTGTGGTGTGAGAGTAACGAACTGGGGGTCAAGTTTCTTCATCCGTCAAAAAAAAAAAAAAATGAGTGTGAGAATAGTCCCAACAGCGCAGGTCACTTAATGCCTGGCTGAGGGTTAGGGATGGGATGTCTGTAAAGCCTGTTGCAGCCCCTGGGGCACAAGAAACCCTCAAGTGTGTGGGAGAAAACAGAAGACCAGGATGAAAGTTCAGAGTAAGACTTATGTTTGAGGAAGGGGAAGTGGCAGGACCTGGGCTGGTGTGAGAACTGGGTGGAGGCCGAGTGCCCCTCTGTGAGTGAGAATAGCAGTAGTTGTCGCTGCCTGTTTCATTTGTTCATCAAGGGGCCGTTTGCAGGAGCACCTGCAAAGAGGCCAGGCCCAGTTACGTGTAGGGGAACAGTGTCGCTTGGTGGTTAAGAATGCTGCTCTGGCCTAGACACACCTGACCCAGAATCCAGCTCCACTGTTTGCTGTTGGCATGATCCATGGTACAGGCTTCTCCTTTTCAGAGATGTTTCCTCATCTTTACAATGGGGATGGTAACCTTCATCGTAAGGTGACTGTGAAAGTGGAAGGAGATAGTATATCCAAAGCACTTGGCACAGGGCTTAGCATACAGTAAGTGCTCAATAAAGGGAACTGTTGCTGTCTGTGTGGTTTCTACTAGGGGAGGGTGAGGACAGTGCTCGTCCCCACCGATGTGGGAATTCTTTTCTCTCCCTGGGAGGGCAGCCTGGGGGCCCAGGACTGCCTGGGCATCATGGGCCCAGGGCAGGCGCTGAGTCGCGTGTGCTCCTCTCTGATTGCTGCGCAGGTCGGCCGGCTGGTGGAGCTGGGCGCGGCGTCGGGACGGGCCACCGGGCCGGGCTAGGAAGGTGTAGTGGGCCTCAGCGCCGCCAAGGGCGGGCCCCGGCTCCTGTAACCGTTGCAGTCTTCTGTCCCTTCACCCAGGTGGGCAAGCGCAGAGGCGGGAACAAACTAGCCCTCAAGACGGGAATAGTAGCCAAGAAGCAGAAGACGGAGGATGAGGTGAGCAGGCTGGGTGTGGGGGGCTGCCCACGTTGCCTTTTCCTTCCAGCCTCAGTTCCTGGCCCAGGTGCCCTGTCCCTCCCTCCTCAGTATCTAGCCCTTGGATGGGTGTACTGGGTGGGGGAGGAGGGCTTTCAACAAAGTTCCCAGATAACTTGATTCTCCATATCTTTATCTCACACCCAAGACCTTTGCGGTGACTCTGTGGGTGGGTCAGCTGTCTCAGGACAGTCCTGACCCTGGTTCCTGGCCTCCTTGGCATCTCCTTCCCAACCCCCGTGTGTCCCTCCCCTCCCCCCAACAGGTATTAACAAGTAAAGGTGATGCATGGGCCAAGTACATGGCAGAGGTGAAAAAGTACAAAGCCCACCAGTGCGGCGATGATGATAAAACTCGGCCCCTGGTGAAATGACCCCCCTCCCTACCTGCCCACGGCCTGGGACTCTGCGATGTACATAACTATTTAATGCAGCGGCAGCGCGGCAGCCTTTTTCCCCCAAGGACTTATATACAGAAGGAAACCGAGATGCTTCCTGCAGCTGCCGCAGCTGCGGACGATTCTCCAGGACTCTTTTTTACCTTGAGCACTTGTCTCCTGAGACTTCATAGAACAGTGGTTTACTGTCCCCTGTCTTCCCAGCTCCTCCCTCTCTCTGGCTCTTTCTGTCTTCCTCTTCTCATCCTCTCCTCCCTCCCTTTAGCCATCACTTCTGGGAAGTAAAGAACTTGACCTAGTGCTGGAGCTGTGTGCTTGGTTTGCCTTCTTTGCTGTTCTCCAACCTAAGCCCTCCCCTCATGGCTGGCACTGCACCCACCAAAGCCTGGATCTGGCCCAGTGAGGGAGGGATTTGGGAGGGTGTGGGGGGAGAACGAGGGTGCATCACCTCCTGTAGGCCTGAACTCTCCTCAGGTCTCACCCCTGACTTTCCCCCCCACTGTTGGGTGTTCTTGTTCAGTGTCCCTTCACAGTCCCATTTGGGCTGGGCCAAAGCTGTCAGTTTGTTCAAATCAGAAGACACTGAGCACCTCTGGTGTGCCTGGGTTTTTCTGGGCCCTGCGGCTGCTGCAGTGAACAAAACAAACCATGCATGCTCCCTGCCATTGTGGAAGAAAACAGACACAGATGAAAGGGGGAAGCCGTTCTGGGAGGTGACTGCGAAGGACAGGATAGAGGCTGCAGGGAGGGGTCTATTTTAGTTGACACATCTGACCAGAGTCCTGAGGGAGGTGAGAAAGCCTGTCCCAGGGGTAATGAACAGCCAGCATAAAGACAGGGAGAGTGCCTGGCCCTTATGGGCAGCTTTGAGGAGGCCCCTATGACTGGAGCTGGCTGAGTGAGGAGCATGAGTGGATTATATGCAGAGCCTTGTGTGCTAGGGTGAGAAACCTTTGGGGGTGTTGTGAGGTAAGGAGCAACATGATGTGTTTTATTCAGTATGTCTTAACAGGATCCCTCTGGCTGAAGGGGTCTGGGCAGAACCTGGGAGATGGAGGAGGCCAGGCCATGATCAGGCAAGGGGAGGTGATGGGGTGTTGGCAGTGGAGGAAGTAAAGAGGGCTAGGATCTGGATTCCCGTGGGGCTGCTCTGTCCTGCCAGCTACCTGTAGCCCTTCCAGGGAAGGGGCTTGTTTTTCCCACCTTGCAGAACATGACAGTTGATATATCAGGGGACAAGGTATCCTAAAGGAAACCTGATGCCCCTAGTGCCCCTCTAGTACTCCTTGTACTTCTGTGTCTTCCTGGCCTCATTGCTCATCCTGCTGGAGCTGAAGGCTGCCTGGCTACCTGCTTTCCCTGGAGCCCACAAATATTTTAAGATGCCCTTGCCTCCTGACCCCTTTTCAAACCTATTAGACCTGGAGCAACATCTAGGCCCCCCAGCTGTGGGCCCATCTCCCAGGCCTTCCCAGGCACAAATGCTGAGCAGCTCGGCACTCCTGCCCATCCTAGGGCCAGGCTCCCAACCCTCTTACAACAGGGGAGCATCATGACTCTGAGGATCAGGTGGTAACCATGTGCTTGGCCCTCCACCACCCATAGAGGCAGGGGGAGGAGGGCTGAGGTAGCACCTACGCAGCCTCACACTGCCAGATTCAGCCTGTGGAGCGTGGGGCATCCCAAATACTGAGCACGAAAACACCAAACTCTCTGTCCTAGTGGAGCGAACATTCTGGTTGGGGGAAACAGACAAGAAACAAAATACAGAACACCACATGTTTATACATTCTGTGGCAGGGGAAAAAAGCATGAAAGGGGGACTGTGATGAGAGTGGGAGAGATGATAACTTTAAATTGGTCGGGAATTGCCACACCATTTGTTCCAAGTCCCGAAGGAGGTGGGGCAGGCAGTGAAGATGGTTCTTGGAAGAGTGTTCAGGCTAAAGGAACAGCAGGTGCAAAGACCCTGAGCTGAAACCACGCCCGGCTTGAAGAGTGAGCAAACAGCCTTTGGAACAGGCAACATGTCCCCCCTCACTTCCTGCTAACACACTGTAAGGCTTGTCTGGTTTATTTTCCACATCACCTCAATGGTCTCCCTCCTACTTTCAGGATGCTGAGCTGGCCCAAGTGTGACTTTAACCTTGGGGATGTAGTGTGGGGGAGAGGACATAGGAAGCCAATGGAGCCAACTCTACCTCCTCCTCCCTCAAAGCCACCCACAGCCTCTGGATCTTTAAAAAGAAACATAAGTGGGAGAAGTAGGTCGCCCCTGCAGCAGCTCAGCCTCTATTCTGGAGTATCAGGAGGCAGAGGGAGCTGATGGCGTCCCAGCACCTCCTTTCACTGAGCTCACCTACCCTGACCTGGGGAAAGTCTGAAGAGGGAGGAGAATCAAATTCAGGTTTTGGTGAGTCACACAGTCCCAGCTTCAAACTATTCTGGTGTCTGTTTGCTGTGTGATCTTGGGCAAGTCATTTAGCCTTTCTGTGGTTCAGGTTCTTCATCTATAAAGTAGAGAGGAAATACTGAAGCTCCTTGTAGAGTGAAGTTCTAAAGTAAGGGCACTGTTCATACAGCCATCGTTAACTCTGACAAAGTGGCTGTTATTGCTTCTCTAGGTGAAGCAACTGGCTTGTGTTTGGGGACCGTGTTTGAGAAATACCTTGATAGGAAGGTGCAGTGTGATGAGATGCTCAGGCAGGGAGGCTGTTGTAAACTGAGAGGTGTTTGTCTCCCATCTCAGATTCACGGTTGGGCATCAGTTCTTTGAGTTTCCTTTTTGCACTGAGCGCTTCTAGTTGAAGTAAGTTTGCCGTGCACAGCGCTGTTGTGAGAATACCATTTGTACACTGAAAGGCAGTAGGTGCATAATAAATACGGGGAAAAAAATTTTTTTTTGATTTTCTATTCAGTACTGAAATTCACCATCAGGGGAGAGGAAGAAAGATCTGTGATCACACGAGGGCCAATACTGTGGACTATACAGGCAGCAGGGGTCACATTATTCTGCCCTAACTCCTCGCTCCCCCGAGGCCTGCTCGGGGCCGTTGGACACTAGACATATTAAAAGTAGGGGGTGAGCATTAACAAATTTTCTCCTGCATCTCCAACTCGCTCCCCACCTGACCCTTGTCTGAGGCAACCCCCAACCGTGAGCAGAAAACTACGGTTCGCATCCTCTCCCGAAACCCCCAGATCCCGTCCCAGCCCCTCAGCCTTATTCTTCCTTCTGCTCAACGCCCAACTCTGGGGAGCTCTCCAACCCCTCAGATTCGAGTCTCAGCCAGAGACCGTAAGCGCGGCGACGCGGGCGCACGGCAAGATGGGATTTGTAGTTCTAGGTCCTCACGATGCGCGAGGGAAGACCATTGCGCATGCGAAGGCGGCGGCTTTCCGCACGTGTCCCTCAAACCGGTTTCCTGTCTAGCGGAGCCGGCTGAGGTGGGAATCCAGTCCGCTACTTTAGGGATCCCAACTCCTGAAGTGGAGTTTGGCGCCAGCTGACCCTTCCCAAAACCCTGGCGGCCCCAGTATTCGGCAAGAGAGGGCTTAGGTACCTGTTTTTCATGAATGAACGGAGCCAGGACTGACTTTGCCAATGGCAAGTGGACTGAGAAAATTGTCCCCCTCCTCCAGGCTGGGGCAAGAATTGACCTGTGCGTCTCCCGAGGCCAAAACGTCCCTCAGGGCAGGGCTGGGTTGTTCTTTGGGATTAGAGCCCTAGTTGATTCAGTGAATTCAGTAAATATTGGTTTAGGGAGGAGCCAAATACGGTAAAAGGACGGCCTTGAGCCTCGGAGTAAAAGCCACGTTTTTGAAGAACAATTTACTGCATATCTTGTAATGCTTAACTTGGATTATCTCAAACCCAGCAAACTATTCTTATACCCATTCCACAAATGGGGACACTAAAGCTCCGAGGGGCATAAGGTCGCCCAACTTTTTGTCAGGAGGGCGGAGACGTGGGGAGGGGGGAACGGGGACGCTCATGCTCCTCCCTACTCCGCTTTACTCTTAAGAGAAAGAAAAGGGGTGCCCTACTTTGTCCTCAGACGGCACAAGAATCACGGAATGTCTTTTTTCATCTTCCTTCCCTTACCTAAATTTCCTTAACTGTTTCACCTCATTCAGCCTCAGGGAACGAAAGGAGATAAGCCTTTTGCTCTAGCGTTTATTTTATTAGTTCATTTCATTTAAAATTTTATATCCTCGTGGGTTTATTTTTTTATATCCTTTTAAAAGTTGTCAAACAGTACTGGAAAATAAATAACGCAAAATATGGCAGAGGCTTCTTCAGGAACCCAGCCCGTCTCAGGCACTCCCTTTGTCTGACTTTCCCTCCTTTGTCTCGGGTATAAAGTCCACCCCAGGCTCAGTCCCCTCCACTCTTTCTCTGCACGCACATGTACTCCTCCCAAGTACCGTCTGGATGGAGGGAGGAAGGCACAGTTAAATTCTTAGAGGAGGGGGGTGACAAAGGCGCAGGTGGCTCTGACTGAAGGGTTTACAGGTCCACCATACACCAAAAAGTCCCACGCGCCACCAAACTCCTAGTTCCAGAAAAGAGCTCCGGTCAGGCCGGCGTTGAGGCAGGCTGAGAAAACGAGATGGTGGGAGGACCGGCCGGCCAGAGAGGCCTAGAGAGCCTTCATCTCTTCGGTCACGTGACCCAGCCTCTGCTGGGCCTAGGTCTCCCGGTGCCAGGCCACGTGCGACGGCTGTTTCTCCTGATTGGTTCTTCTAGGCCAGTTTGAACGGCGTACGGAAGCCTCCGCAGTTCATATACGGCCGCGTTTTTTTTTTTCTTTTTTTTTTTTTTTGCTCCCTGTCTTTGGCTCCCTCCTTCCTCGCGAGTCTCAGGAGAAGCCGCGGCTTAAGGCCCCGCTGCTGCTGCCCGAGGCCGGGTAAGTGAGCCTCACCCGGACCCTAACCGGCTGGGCCCCGGCTTGCGTCGACCCCCGCAGGGCTTCAGGCCTGCGCGGCGCGCGGCCCGGGCGTCGGGGCCGCGCCTGACCGAGAAAGGCCGAGAACCCGGTTGGGCCCGATTGAGGAGGCAGCGAGAATGGGCCGGGGCGGGGGAGGGGGGAACCGAGCCGGGCTTAGGGGGTGGGGCCTCGGAACCGGGCCAGGTCCCGGTGCCGCGAGAATCGGGCCAGTGGGACGTCTGGGGTCGGGCTGGAGGGGCTCTGATTGGGGGAATCGTATGGGGACTGATTGGGGGACGTCGCGAGGATCGGGTGTGTGTAGGGGGCTGTTTCGGTGGGGCATGGTTGGGTCTGGTTGGGGGAGGCCGCATTGAAAAGTTGGGGGGGTGCTTGTTGGACCCTGATAGGGAAAGGGCTTCAGACTTCGGCCTGGAGGGCTTTTCTGGGTCTGACTGCGAGGCGTCGCTGGGATCAGTTGGAGGAAATGCCCTGGGGAGTGTTCGGCCAGGTCTAATTGGGGGTAGTCGCAGGGATCGGACGAAGAGGGTTTTCGGTTCGAGGTGGTGGGAGGCTTGGTCGAACTTGATTGGGGGAAGCAGCAGTGACCCGTTAGCAGGAGTTAATGCTGACTGGGGCGGGGGGTTGGAGCGCTGTGTGGGGAGGCTTTGCCAGACCTGACTGAGGAAGCGACAGGGACCCGTCCAGGGGCCTTCTGTCGCCGGATAGGTGGGCTTGGTTGACTCTCCTGCGGAGAGGCATCAGGGACCTGTCTGGAGACTGCTTTGGGTCTGATTAAGGGGAATCGCTGGACTGCGTGCCGGCACGGGAGAGACCACGGGGGCTGGGGCACTATCGTGTTCTGGGGCAGGGTCCCTGGATGGGGAGGTGGCTGGGCCCTCGCCTAGCAGCTTCGAGGGAAGTGGAAGTCTTAGGGCCCGGAGCCGAGGGCGGCGGTATGGGCCGCGGTGGGCTGAAGGCCCAGTGTTGGGTGGGATGAGGATCCGCCGGGTCCCGTCGCCACCTCGCATGGCCCGCTTCCACATACCCGCGCCCGCGCTCCCGAGCCCGCGACTGCGCGGCCGTGGATGGCGCAGCTGGCGGGGACCCCGCACTTGGGCGGGCGTGGATCGGCGGCCTCCGTCTGTCCGCCGAGGACGCTCCCGCCCTGCTACCGCCGCCACCACCTCTGTGGGGGCTCAGCCCGGGACTCACACGGAGCCCCTGGGATCCAGCGCTGATCCTGGCCCCTACCCCCGCAGTTCACCTTGCACCATGGACTGGCAGCCAGACGAGCAGGGCCTGCAGCAGGTCCTGCAGCTGCTCAAAGACTCGCAGTCGCCCAACACAGCCACGCAGCGCATTGTGCAGGATGTATCCTTCCTTCCTTCCGGGTCTGGGGGGACGGGGCAGACATCTGCAGCTCCTGAAGGCCAGAGAGGAAGGGGTCTACTCCCTAATTCTTAGACTCTTTCTGCTGTGGCAGGAGCAGGCCTTGGCAGAGAATTAAGGATTAGGATTACTGGGTCCCATTCCCAGAGGAAATGTGGCCCGGCAGGAGAAGGGGGCACTTTTAGCTGGTGCTTGGCTTTAGTTGAGTTTCATGGGTAAAATTTCCTTTTTTCAATCGGTCATTTAAAATGCTATAAGTTAAACTTTTAAATTATTTAAACCATTAGCAAGTTTCACTTGAAAGTGTGAGTTCCCTTCTTTTTTTAAAAAAAAAAAAACATGCCACATTGGATTGCTAGTGAGTGGAGCTGCCACCATCAGAGAGAGCTGAGTTTGCTAACCCTCTCCTGCTCTGGCCAGATCTTCAGGAGTGGTGGGAAGCTCAGACATGCTCCCCCACCCGCTGTATGAATCTCATGTGCCTGAAATGCTGTGTTATTCTGGGCATGGGGGTTGACAGGTGGGGTTCCAGGAGCTGGTTGCCTCGTCCCCATAGTCAGAAGTAGTATCAGCTATATGGCAGTAAGGGGGCTCTGCCTGGGGAAGACCTCTGTCTCCCAAGACCCTTAACAACCTAGCAGAAACTCAAACAACTGAACCAGTTTCCCGACTTCAACAACTACCTGATATTCGTCCTGACCAGACTCAAGTCGGAAGGTATGCCCTTGGTGTCCCTCCACACAAGCCTGACCCCACTTTCTCCCTTGTGGTTCCCTAAGCCTCAGCCCTCTTCCCCCAGATGAGCCAACTCGCTCTCTCAGTGGCCTCATCCTCAAGAACAACGTGAAGGCACACTACCAGAGCTTTCCACCACCTGTGGCCGACTTCATCAAACAGGAATGTCTCAACAACATCGGCGATGCCTCCTCGCTCATCCGGGCCACCATAGGTAAGAGGGTGCAGCGGGAGTCAGCCTGTGATGATGCCCTGAGCTGTCACTCTTGGCCAAGAAACTTCTCAGTGTGTTAAGGATATTGATTCACAGAATGTTCCAGCACCGTGGATGGTAGTGTAGTACTGTTATTACTGCCATTTTACAGATGAGAAAACTGAGACACATAGATGTTAAGGGATTTGCCTGGCAAGTAGCAGAGCTCAGAAGTGACTAGGTCAGGTCCATGCTCTGAACCACTCCCTCCTGAAACAGCTGTTCTCATTTCTGAGAACAGAACCTAGATGGCTTCTCCCTCACCTCCTCAGGTCTTTGCTCAGATATCAAGGTGTCACCTAGTAAGGCCTTCTCTAGCCACCCAATTAAAAATTGCTACCCTCATCCTCAGCACTTGCTAGCCATCTTCTCTGCTTTACTTCCTCCCTTATATCTTGGCATCTAGCCACCGAGGTCTTTTGCTGATTTATCTTTACCTCACAGCCTCCCTCACTAGATAGTCAGGTCCTAAGGGCAGGGATTTTGTGTTTAGTTATGTGCTGCATCCCAGGGCCTGAAACAGGGCTGGCTCACGGTAAGACTCAGAGGATCTCAAAGAGTGTGTAGGGTTACAGGGGGTAGCGCACAGAAAGTGTGCTGGAGTGAGTGCGCAGCAAGGAGGGCTGGGGCGCCAGGCAGGCCCGCACCCAGCCTGAGGCAGCGTCCTTTCCTGGCCGCCCCAGGCATTCTCATCACCACCATCGCTTCCAAGGGCGAGCTGCAGATGTGGCCCGAGCTGCTGCCCCAGCTGTGCAACCTACTCAACTCGGAGGATTACAACACTTGTGAGGTAGGGGATGAGCCATGGCCTGCCTGCCTAAGCGGGAGCTGGGGCCAGACCGGGACCCACACCCATGTGCCTGCTCCCCTCCACTCAGGGAGCCTTCGGAGCCCTGCAGAAGATCTGCGAAGACTCATCCGAACTTCTGGACAGCGATGCCCTCAACAGGCCCCTCAACATCATGATTCCCAAGTTCCTACAGTTCTTCAAGCACTGCAGCCCCAAGATCCGGTGGGTGCGGCTCCCCAGGGGTCTGCAGGGGGCCTGGAGCAGGTGGGATGGGTGGGGTCAGGAGTGACCCATGTGCGCCTGCCCCCTGCCAGGTCCCATGCCATCGCCTGTGTGAATCAGTTTATCATGGACCGGGCCCAGGCACTGATGGACAACATCGACACCTTCATCGAGGTGGGCCACTGGGCTGGGGAGGGGAGCAGGGGGAGGGCCGAGGGCCCAGCCACAGCTGACCCCGGCTTCCCTGCAGCATCTGTTCGCCCTGGCCGTGGATGATGACCCTGAGGTGCGGAAGAACGTGTGCCGTGCACTGGTGATGCTGCTGGAAGTGCGGATCGACAGGCTCATCCCCCACATGCACAGCATCATCCAGGTATGCCTGGCCAGGGCCAGCCCGCGTGTGCGCTGAGGGGTGGGAGGCAGGTGGGGAGCCACCCCTAGCCGGGCCAAGCCTTAGCCTTTCTCCCATCCCACCCCAGTACATGCTGCAGAGGACCCAGGACCATGATGAGAACGTGGCCCTTGAGGCCTGCGAGTTCTGGCTGACACTGGCCGAGCAGCCCATCTGCAAGGAAGTCCTGGCCTCCCACCTGGTCCAGTGAGTGCTGCTTCTGCCCTCTGTCCCACCCCAGCCTCCACCTCTTGCCATGCCTATGCCTTTCCTTCTGGTCAGCTCCTGCGCTAGCCTCAGTCCACATCTTGTATCTTGGTTTACTTTTATTCCTGTGCACGTTTATTTTGCAAACGGTAAGTATGTAGCTTTAATGACTTAAAAATTAGGTTAAGTTATAGGTGGAAAAAAGTGAAGACTCAACAGAGGCTTTAGGCATAGCTGGATCCAGGTGCTCAAAGGATGTGAAAGGCGCCTGACTGGTCTCAGATCTACTTCCTCTATGCTGGCTTTGTTCTCAGGCACAGCCTTCCCTCGTCGTAGTACTGTGGCCTTCTGCAGCCTTCCAGCTCAGGAGCCTCAGAGTAAAGAAATTCTCTCTCAACCAGTATCTCCACAAAAGTCCTAGGGCTGATCCTCCTGGACCAACTTGGATTACTTTTCTATCCCCGAGTCAGTGAGGGCTCTAACCAAAATCTCCGATCCCGACGTGCATGGGCTCCAGCTGAGGGGGCAGGCTGCCCTGCCTGTTTGGTCCCCTAACCAGGCCCCATCCTAGGGAAGTGCCTGGTGACAGGGCCACATGTCCCTGCTTTATGGTGTGCTAGGGGTCAGGCACTATTCCAAGCTTCTCAGTGTATTCAGGGGTCGGGAATTCACTGAGTGGCCAGGGGTCTGGGTCCAGAACCTTCCTGTGGAGCTAGGAGTAGTGTCAGCTCTGACCCAGTCACAGTGGCTGAGACTCGGCTGAGATAGTATCCACTAAGGGAAATGAGTGGATGTAGCATAACCAGGATCAGCATGTGCAGTCGGCCCCTTGGCTCCCTGACCTCCTCCCCTCCCCGCTTCTTCCCTCTCCCCCAGGCTGTAAGCCCCCTCTGGGGCCCCTGCATCCTGATTAACAGCCTCTCTTCCAACAGGTTGATCCCTATCCTGGTAAACGGGATGAAGTACTCAGAAATCGACATCATCCTGCTCAAGGTTAGTTAGGGCTGACCACCAGGCACAGGCAGGAGGATGAAGGCTGGGGCACTGGGGATGGGGGCCTCTGTGGTGCTTAGCCATCTGCCTGGCTCCACAGGGGGATGTGGAGGAGGATGAGGCCGTCCCTGACAGCGAGCAGGATATCAAGCCACGCTTCCACAAGTCACGCACGGTGACGCTGCCCCATGAGGCTGAGCGGCCTGATGGCTCTGAGGATGCAGAGGATGATGATGACGATGATGCTTTGTCCGACTGGAATCTGAGTAAGTGGCCGGGCCTGGGGTGAGAAGGGGGAAGTAGGGGGCAGCAAGCCCTGGGCTCCCCTCTTAGGAGGGAATCAGAAGCCTATATGGAGCAGATCATGAAGATTCTAATCATGATCTCTGATCCTGGGGGGCACAGAGAGGAGGGCTGGTGGCCTGCCTGATGTGCCTCCCTGAGCCCGCCACCCCTCCCACCCCAGGGAAGTGCTCGGCGGCTGCACTGGACGTCCTGGCTAACGTCTTCCGGGAGGAACTGCTGCCCCACCTACTCCCCCTGCTCAAGGGCCTCCTCTTCCACCCCGAGTGGGTGGTCAAGGAGTCGGGCATCCTGGTGCTGGGCGCCATTGCTGAGGGTAAGTGACCTGCCAGCCTGGCTGCGCCTGACCTCTGATCCCCACGCTGGTGCGAGACTGGGGCTGGCCCAGGCAGGCTTGTGGGGGGCGACGCCATCCCCAGGTTCTCTCCAGAGGCCTGCTCACCCCACTCCAAACAGCTCTGGGATTTGAATCTTCCCTTCAGCCCGTGGGCCTGAAAGGGACCCCCGAAAGCAAGCTCTTTCCTTAATTCTCATGGACAGGCCAATAAGCATAATAACAGCAACAATAATAACAGGCACTTCTGCAGTGCTTGCCCCACAGCAGGCAGCCCTGTCCTGCGGGCTGACTACCACCTGAGGAGGTGGGTTTCTTAGATGGGGGAACTAAGGTGCAGAGAGAATCAACGGCACTTCCCTCGTCACCCAGAGTGAAGCTGGGCCTCAAACCTGCTCTGGCTGCGAGGCTGGCCTGCCAGAATCAGAAGTGTGCAGTGGTGTTTCCTTAAACTTCACACGGTGTGCTTGTGCTGTACTGACACGGTTTCCAGGTTCCCCTCGTCCCGATGGATGGGGTGTACAGCGTGAACTACCAGAGGGCTTTGCAGAACTGTTACAGGCAGCACACACGACCCCCTCAGCATCCAGGCCTGCTAGAACAAGCAGAGAGGGCAGCAGGAGCCCTCACCCTGGAGAGCTTTTCAAAGTTGTCTAAGGAAATGTTTCCTCATATAATAAGTAACGGGTCTTATGTTAACAGGACACATAACACGTTCCACAATGCACATATGTATTTTAATAGACTATGTGAAGTGCTCTGCATATATAATGGGAAAAGATCTCAAGGAACTGACCCTAAACTGGTAAAAATAGATCTCATGGCTTGGGATTATCAGAGGGTGTGCTATTTATTACCCGTGTTCTGTAATGAAAAGAGAGACACAGTTAAGGGTTTTTAAAAAGAGAAGATGTAAAGTAGAAAAAGAAAAATCACAAACATCCAAGAAAGGTTTCAAAGGAAAGGTCCTTTCTGTCCACCTGCGTTGTTACTGCCCATAAAGCCCAAGTCAGTGTGCAGCTTGGCCATCTATGAATGAACTAGTGACCAGATAAAAACATCACAAGCCCTGGAATGGGGTGGAGCTGATGGAGAGGAAAGTCTTGCTCTGATGCCGTTTCCCATCCCCATCCTGCCTTTCACTGGCTCTGTGACTCTGAGCCAGTTATTTAACTTCCAAGCCTCAGTTTCCCCATCTGTCAGGTGCGGCTGATCCTCTCCCCAGGAGGGTGGATGTGACCCGGCCCAGTTGGGCTCAGCCTTGCCTCTGTGCCGGCTCCTTGCAGGCTGCATGCAGGGCATGGTGCCCTACCTGCCAGAGCTGATCCCGCACCTCATCCAGTGCTTATCAGACAAGAAGGCCCTGGTCCGCTCCATCGCCTGCTGGACCCTGAGCCGCTATGCCCACTGGGTGGTCAGCCAGCCCCCTGACATGCACCTCAAGCCTCTGATGACAGAGCTGCTCAAGCGCATCCTGGATGGCAACAAGAGGGTACAGGAGGCAGCCTGCAGGTGAACCTCGACCCCTGGCCCCACAGCCCTCACCTCACCTGGCCCCACTGGCTGCTCTCTGGGAAGTGATGATACTCATGACCCCTGACATTGTACTGATTTCTCACGTATTCGTACTGGCTGATCCCGAGTGCACCCTCCCTGACCCGACTCAGAGCCTAGCCCTGCCTGTGGCTGCCTGCTAAACCCCTTCCCCCTTCCAGTGCCTTCGCCACCCTGGAGGAGGAGGCCTGCACGGAGCTGGTCCCTTACCTCAGCTATATCCTGGACACCCTCGTTTTTGCCTTTGGCAAGTACCAGCACAAGAACCTGCTCATCCTCTACGATGCCATCGGCACCCTGGCCGACTCTGTGGGCCACCACCTCAACCAGCCGGTGAGACCCCACAGCGGCTCCCTCCTCCCGATCCCTGTGCCCCTTGGCATCCGGTGACCTGGCGGCGACCCGTGTCGCACGCCAGGGACGTGGCCATGACCTCGACAGGCAGACAGACAGACCCGGCCCCAGCCCTCGCCCTGTTCCCAGTCTAGTGGGGGAGACAGACAGTTATGAGACAGCGTGGTAAGTGCTGTGCCGGGGGAGCTCAGGGGCCTGCAGGAAGCAGGAAGCGCTGACTCAGGCTCCAAGGGGCAGGAGGGGGGGTGGGGGTGGGGCTCGGGATGGGTGAGAAGGGAGTAAATTAGAAGGGCCTGGAAGTCTGGCTGGATGGCGAGGCCTCGCAGGGCCCCATGAACCAAAGCGAGGAGCCTAGACCTCATTGCTCAGATGACGGGCACCTCTGAGTCACAGGGAACCCTGCTGGTTCCCAGGCCACCACCCACACCCAGGGAGCCCCAACTTCCTGCTCCCCTTCCAGGAATACATCCAGAAGCTGATGCCTCCGCTGATCCAGAAGTGGAACGAGCTCAAGGATGAAGACAAGGACCTCTTCCCTCTGCTGGAGGTGGGTGAGCTCCAGGCCCTCTCCCGAGGCCCCGTCCCACCCACCTGAGCTCACCTCTCCTGCCCTCCTCCTTGCCAGTGCCTGTCATCAGTGGCCACTGCCCTGCAGAGTGGCTTCCTGCCCTACTGTGAGCCCGTCTACCAGCGCTGTGTTACCCTGGTGCAGAAGACGCTGGCCCAGGCCATGGTGAGCATCCCTCCAGCACCACCCCATCACCCGCTCCTCTGCTGCTGCCCCAGCCTGGGCCCACTCCCCTCACCTGCCTGCCCCCTTCTGTGCCCAGATGTACACCCAGCACCCTGAGCAGTACGAGGCCCCTGACAAGGACTTCATGATCGTGGCGCTGGACCTGCTCAGCGGCCTGGCTGAGGGCCTGGGCGGGCACGTGGAGCAGCTGGTAGCCCGCAGCAACATCATGACACTGCTCTTTCAGTGCATGCAGGTGGGTGGGCCCCTCGCGGGCCTCTAAGTGGACAATGGTGACACCTTTGTGGGCTGCCTTTGTGGGCTGCCTTGGGTGGACTCAGGGCCTTGGTTATGCCCTGAGGACATCAGGGAGAAAGGACCCATTAAAAAAAAAAAGCTTGTAATTATTTTTAAAAGTGATTCAAATAAAACATGTAAAATCTCATTGAAAAACCTAACAATGTAGAAAATTAAAAAGTAGAAAATAGGAAATGTGAAAGCACAAGCCCCTCCAATATGACGCCCCCACCCCCCAGCGTACTGAGGATGGGCAGCAGTTCCAAGTGCTCTCTTCTGTAGTGGTACCGAGCTGGGCATTCTCGTTCACATGCCCCGAGTCCCAGATGTACAGATGGGGCCTGTAGCCTTGGCACTGGGAAGTGGCAGGGTCAGGTCATGCTCCAGGAACTGTTCCCTTAGCTGCCCTGCTCTGAGGGGTTAGTTGGGATCCCGGCTGGTTGGGGGAAGGGGAGCCCGGCCACCCTGACCCTGCTCCAACCCCCAGGACTCGATGCCTGAGGTCCGGCAGAGCTCCTTCGCCCTCCTGGGAGACCTCACCAAAGCCTGCTTCATCCATGTCAAGCCCTGTATCGGTACGACCCCCATTTCGTCCTTACCCCATGACCCCAGCCCTGGCCTCAAGTGATGGAGAGATGACCTGGGAGGACTGTGACCGCACTGGGATGTATTCGTACTGTCTGACGGGGCCTGCTTCGCGAGTGTCAGAAGCTTACCCTGGCTGGCCCTCCTGCTCAGCACCCTTCTTTCTCCCTGCCAGCTGAGTTCATGCCCATCCTGGGCACCAACCTGAACCCCGAGTTCATCTCTGTCTGCAACAATGCCACCTGGGCCATTGGCGAGATCTGCATGCAGATGGGTAAGTGCCCCACAGCTGGGCAGGCCGTGTCCCTCCCCATTGGCTTGTTCCCAGCCTGGGGCCAGGAGTCTGGCTCTAACTGACAGGTTCCCTCTAGAGGGCCCTGGTGCTCCTTGAGGAAGGCTCCGATTGGCCAGGGACAAGGGGACACCTCTGAGCATTTTCATCCGAGATGGGGACACATGGCTGAAAGGCCATCTGTAATTGGCTTTTCCAAAGAGGCACAGGACAGGAGGCCTGTACTTATTGGACTACTTGTCACCTCCCTCCCCTCCAAGCAATTGGCTGAAAGGCCCCCTGGGATTGGCTGGGAGACTGTCACTGCTTCTCTGCTCTCTGCCTAACCCCACAGGGAGGCTGGGCGGTGTGGTCTCACCCTGGTGTCCAGCAGTGACGCCAGGGAAGCTTCCGGTGTTGGGAGGGTGTAGGTCTGTCTCTGGTTGGCCATGGCGCCTGGGCAGCAGATAGCCAGAGAAGGTTGCTTGCTTCCTCACTGGTTGGCCAGTGTCTGGATACAACTCGGGTCAGTGTGGGTGGCGTGGGCTGTGTGGGGCTCTGACAGGCCTGTCCCCCAGGGGCAGAGATGCAGCCCTACGTGCAGATGGTCCTCAACAACCTGGTGGAGATCATTAACCGGCCCAACACGCCCAAGACGTTGCTGGAAAACACAGGTGGGCCCCAGGCCTGGGCCCTTGCCGCCCCCTTGCCCGCCTCCTGGAGGTGGGGTATCCTGGCTGGGAGGGTAGCTGACAAGAGGCCTTGGGAAAGAACCAGGGAGGGTGACTGGAAGGACCTGGAATGGGGCTATGGGAGGAGGCCTAAGAAAGATGTTGGCCTCGGGGGAGACCTGGGAGAGACCCAAGTGGGGTGGGGAGGAGACCCTGACCGGGCCAAGCTTGGGGGCCCAGGGAGCTGGCAGGAGCTATTCTCTTGGGGCCCGTGGGGCGGGGCTGGTGCCTCGTGCTAGAGGCCCTGCCACGTACCGGGGCCGCTCGGGGTTGCAGGTCGCCTGACGAGTCCCTCTGCCATTCCAGCCATCACCATCGGCCGCCTGGGCTACGTGTGCCCACAGGAGGTGGCACCCATGCTGCAGCAGTTCATCCGGCCTTGGTGTGTGCCCACCTGTGTGGGGCCTGCCGTACGGTGGGCTGGGCGGTGGGGGGAAGGTGGGACAGGCCCGACCCAGTCCCTCGCCTGTGCCCACCCAGCCCTACCCTGCCCACCCGTGGATGCCCGACCCAGCCCCACCGAGCCCTGATCTCCTGCTTCCCCCACGCCTCACAGATACATGTCCCATCCCAGCCCCACCACCCACTGGCCCACCGCTCCCTGCTGTCCCCCACAGATGTCCATCCTGCCCCAGGCCCACTGGCTGATTCCCCACTGCTTACCTTCCCCACAGGTGCACATCCCTCAGGAACATCAGGGACAATGAGGAGAAGGACTCGGCCTTCCGAGGCATCTGCATGATGATAGGCGTCAACCCCGGGGGTGTTGTGCAGGTTGGGGCAGCTGGGCTCTGAGGGAAGTTGCTGGGGCTGGGCTTGGACGGCCCCTCACGTGGGATCCGTCACGTTTCAGGACTTTATTTTCTTCTGCGACGCTGTAGCCTCCTGGGTGAGCCCGAAGGATGACCTTCGGGACATGTTTTATAAGGTAGGGCTCCCGCTTGGCCCTGATCTAGTCTCGGAAGGCGGCAGGGTGGGGAGAGACCGAGTTCATCTTCATCTTGCTCCGCTCCGGGGCGCCCCTCACCCCCTCCCTCGCTGCAGATTCTCCATGGCTTCAAAGACCAAGTTGGGGAAGAAAACTGGCAGCAGTTCTCAGAGCAGTTCCCGCCGCTGCTTAAGGAGAGGCTAGCTGCCTTCTACGGGGTCTAGATGAGTACTGCGACTGCCAGGTGAGGAGGCCGTGTGCAGAGAGGGCTGGCGCTGTTGTGGGAGCCAAAGGGGCGCAGGCCCTGACCCTCTCCTCTCCTCACAGGTTTCTGTCTGCGTCGTCGTCAGAGGGGTTGCTGGGGAGCGCGCTGCGTCCAGAAGTCGCCGTGCCCTGGTCGAGGGGGGTTAGGGAGGAGTGAGTGGGACCCAAATCCAGACGCCCTCCCCGTCCATCTACCTGCCATACCCGGCCATAGGCCGGTCAGCGGGTGGGCAGGTGGGTGGGGCCTCCACGTTCATCCTATAAATGGGAGGGGGGTGGGACTTCTTGGCAGCAAGGGCCCCTTGCTCTAATTGGGGTCACCTCAGGCAGCCTACTTGGGCCAGCCACGTGTGGGAGGGAAGAATCAACACGGCCGACCAAATCCGGCTTAGGATGAGGCAAGGGAAAAGCAGGTGGGGAGGGGGGTCCTTGTAGAGACACGTACACTCACACGTACACACGTGGCTACACGCATGTGCGGGCGCTGCAGCCAGCCAGGCTGGGCCAGCCGCCCCACCATTTCCCCGACTGCATGGAGACAGTAGAATTAGTGAACCCCTGAGTTAACTCGTAAGGCCTTCCGTGTAACCTGCATCTAGAGTTTAAGAAGCTTCTGCTGTTTTGCCGGAATTGGCGGTGATTAGGGAGGGCTGGGTGGGTTGGGGACCTCCGCTGGGACCCTGGGGCGGGTGGGGGGGAAGAGGACGGCCACCTTGGGGCCGCCCAGTCAGCACGCACACGCTTTGGACCTGCTCCGCACACTTCTTGCCAGCTCTGTGGCAGCCTCAGCCAGTGTGTCTCCCTCCTTGTCCCGTCCCAGCCAGAAGAGTGGGGACCACCGAAGTGGCCGGGGCTGGCCAGAGGTCGCCTTTTTCTCCCTCCCCTGTGCTCCAGTGACTTTCGAAGATGCTGGGCTGGAACTTTTTCCCCCTGAGGAGAGTTGGGGGCAGCCAGAGCTGCTGACATCTACCCCTGTGTCTCTCCATAAGCAAGTCTGTTTCAAAGGCAGTCCGTTTCTCTGCTTCCGAGAGCCCTCTTCCAGGCCTGGGTTTTAACACAAGGGCCGAGGCTGAGGCATTTAATTGATGGTGATAGAAAACCAAGGCTTATGCTTTGCCAGCAAGAGGGAAACCAAAGGCTTGGAGGAAGGGAAGGGTGCTGTATTCCCTTACCCGACTCTGGCCCTGGGACTTCCTGATCATCACAGCTCCCAGTAGGCCCCAAGACCCCACCAGATTGGGGTAGCGATCCTAGGGAAACTTCTGGGATTGGTTGGGGATGCAGGCACAGTGGGAGAGGCTCCCCTAGAGAGAGGAGGTGTGGTTGCTTCCCAGTTGGCCTCAAAACTGAAACCAAGCCTTGAAGCCCCCTTAATGTTGTTTTCCTCTTCCCTTTCTACTTCTCTGGGGGCCTCTTTTTGCGGTTTTGGGGGTTTGACTGGATTCCTGCATTCTGGGTCCTGCTCCATGCATCCCTCTCGAGCACTGGATCACACCCTCATCACAGCCCTGTGTCTCCTATCAGACAGGGTCAGGCCCCACCTCTCTTCCAAGGGGCACTTGGTGCACATTCCATAAACTCAGCTGGTTCCCCCGCTGTGAAACTCCAGCAGGTCTCTGGAAGCCATTTGTAAAAAAAAGAAAAGAAAAAAAAATTAAATACCATTTAATTTTCTGGTAATTCCAGTTCTTTGGAGCATCCTCTGCTGGGTCTTGGGGTGTGTGGATTGGCTGTCTGATGGGATTGGTAACCCCTTCTCCATCCAGGATGGGGGGCCTCCAACCACCTTCAGGGAAGGGGAGCCTGGTTCTAGTTATCTTTTTCTTCTTTTCTTTTTTTTAATTAAGGAAACTATTTAATTTTTTAATTTATTTTTTTGTTGATTTTTGCACAACGAAGTTTCAGCTTCTCAACCTTTTCCCCTGCGCAGGGCTGCGGACCCTGACTGGCCTCGATCTGCAGTCCCTCTCGTTCCCACATCCCTCCTTCCCCCTCATCCTCTTCTTCCTGCGGGCTCCCAGGGTCTGTCCATTTGTTACCGTGCTGTGCTGGGGACTGGCGCCAAGGTGGCGTGAGATTCCACTTGTGTAGAACTTTGTTGAGTAAAGATCAGTTTCTTGTGAAACCCTTGGTCTCCATCTGGCCTCTTGTGTCCTGGGCTTTGGCAGTAGAGAAGAGATGTGGAGGGGGGCCTGGGAAGTTTTAGAAATAGGGATGCACAGGAATCAGGTCAGGAAATAATTGTGGGAGTGGGGAAGTAAGTAAGGTTAAAGATTAAATGTGGTAACGTAACACATGCAGTGCAGTCTTTGGGACATAATTACAGCTCACTAGAGCCTGAGCTCACTAAAGGGGACCCATTAGTGTTACAGCCCAGATTCAAGATCCCCATCTACTAAAGACTAAACTGAGTGGCAAGGAGCAAGACCTTGCAGCATTCTTATAATCTTTGACTTCACAACTCTGGATTGCTGGGCAGGTTAGACATTTTTGTAGAATGCTCAGCTCAGCGCCAAGCCTGTGGGACATAGGTAAATATGTGCAACAGTTAAAGGCAAATGAGAAACTGCTCATCTGGGGACGCCCAGGCCTCAGGATAAAATCTTGTTGCAACCTCAGTACAGCCCAAGCATCACCTGCATCAAACTGGGAAAATCTTTTGAAATGCTGACACACAACCAACTTTCGTTTAACAAGTGTGTGCATTTTAGTGAGAGGAAAGCTAATCAGTGAAACAGCGATATGTCCCATAGAGAAAAATACAGCGGGGAGAGGAGAAAGAACGTTATGGAAAATGGTCACAGTCTTGACAGTAGGGTACTCTGGGACTTCCCTGGTGGCGCAGTGGATAAGAATCTGCCTGCCAATGACGGGGACACACATTCGAGCCCTGGTCCGGGAAGATCCCACATGCCGCGGAGCAACTAAGCCCGTGTGCCACAACTACTGGGCCTGGGCTGTAGAGCCTGTGAGCCGCAACTACTAAAACCCGCGCGCCTAGAGCCTGTGCTCTGCAACAAGAGAAACCACTGCAAGGAGAAGCCCGCGCACTGCAACGAAGAGTAACCCCCGCTTGCTGCAACTAGAGAAAGCCTGTGCGCAGCAATGAAAACCCAACACAGCCAAAAATAAATAAAATTAAATTAAAAAAGAAAAAAAGGGGAGGGAACAGCTAGTGCTGCTTAGAATTTGTGTGTTAACACTGCCTGGCTCAAAAGAGGCTGTCGGTAAATGAGATGCTGTTTCTATCAGTAGGATTTTGGGTAACTCAGAGTTAACTTTCACCGAGGTCTCTGCAGTGTAACTGCTTGTTTCTGGCTCCGGAAGAAAAGAACAGGAGTTCGAGTCACTAGCATGCCCAGACTGCGAACCAGGAAAAAGGGGTTTTCTATCTGTAAGGTCAGTGTCACCTGTGAGAAGTGCCTTCGACAGGGCCGTGTTTTTCAAACCAGAGTCCGCTGGCCCTCTGCATCAGCACCATCAGAGATGCTAGTTTAAAAAACGCAGGAACCAGGAATCTGCATTTTCCAGCTCGGGGCCGACGCGGCTGAAGAACGAGACCCTTCCAGTGAGCTGGCTTTCAGTCTGTGGCCAGTTTCCCCACGACCCGCTCGCTTCCGGTTGGCGCCCTAACGTCATCACGCAGCGCCGGAAGTACCCTTGCGCTGCCTAGGAGACAGGACGCGGGCTCGGCTGCTGACAGGGCCGGGCCGGCCGCGCCCACCCGGTCGCCATGGAGCTGCCTCCAGGGCCGCGCGATGATCCCTGCGCCTGGGACGATGACTCGGAGCCGGAGCCGGAGCCTGACCCCGACGCACAGGCCGAGGCTTACGTGGCCCGCGTGCTCAGTCCTCCGAAATTCGGGCTGGCGCCCCCGCGCGCCCCTCCGCTGCCTGCGCCCGCTGTGTCCCTTGGCGTTCTGGAGCCGCGGGCCGCGTCCAAGGGCCCGGCGGTGGCGGTTCCGGGCCTGCTGAGCCTTCCTCCGGAGCTACTGCTCGAGATATGCGCCTACCTGGACGCGCGCCTCGTGCTCCACGTCCTGCCGCGCGTGTGCCACGCGCTGCGCGACCTCGTGCGTGACCATGTCACCTGGAGGCTACGCGCGCAGCGCCGCGTACGCGCGCCCTACCCAGTGGTGGAAGGTGCGCGCGCCCGGGGGCCAGGGTGGCCCGCCCAGGTCAAGCTTGAGGCGGGGGGAGGGTCCAGGGTGCTGTAAGTACAGTCACTGGAGCAGACTACCTGGCTGTCCTGGCTCAGCGGTGGCTGAGGTACTTACTGGTGGTACCAAAGCCCCTGACCTCTGGGTGGACTATGAGACAGATACTTGGGGTCCTGAGGCTGTGGAAATCTACTTGGGTAGCTGGGGTCCCTGAACTCGGAATCCAGCGATCCTCAGGCTTGGGGTTGACACAGGGACTTGAAGTCTTAGGCTGTCAGAATCTCCTTGGGGCTCAGAGTAAGCCCAAGAATCCCCAGGTTCTGGGTCTAGGTGCTAAGGCAGTAACTGGTGATGCCAAATCCCCTTACCTCTAGAGTCTTGGCCTAGGTGAGGGTGCGGCAGGACTCAGGTCCAGAGCCTGCAACCCTTGAACTTATTAAGCTAGGGTTTAGAGGTTGGGATCCCTGATATTAGCAATCACAGACCCTCGAGTCCAGGTTCTAACCTGGGATCTTAGGCAGGGGCTGGTGGTAATTTCTCCTGCCTCCAAGGTCTTTGGTCCCTAGAGGATAAGGCAGCTTGGTGATCTTGAATTGATGGGACTTTACTGAACAGCTTGATAAAACATAGATGTTTGGTTGGGTCAAGGACTTGGATTCTGCATCTTGACAAAGATCCCAGGTTTGGGATACTGGTTTGGGAAACACTTCCATGGGTCCGGTTCAGATGGCCGAGGCAGGAAGTGTTAGTTATGAAGTCCTAGCTCTTGTGCCCAGCCTGAGGGTTGGGAGGGCTGAGGTTGGACCTTAGCCAGGGGTGAGGCAGGGCCTTAACGTCCTGAGGCTGCTATCCCCCAAACTTGGGTTGGGGGATGAGGCCCGGGAAGGTGATCCTGAGGCTCCAGTTACCCAATTTCTGGAAACTGGGTAAGGAGCAATCCTAGACCTGCTTGGCAGGTGCGTGGGCTGGTGGTCCCAAAGCTAGAGCCTCGGCCTCCTTGGGTGGGGTAAGGGATCCAGGTGGGTTCTCTCCAAGTCTGGTTCAGGTTGTGCTCCCCGGAAGCCAGCGCAGTGAGCTTGGACAGCTGGTGTGGGTGGTGGCAGGGTTCCTGCCCACTGGGGACCCTGCTTTTGCGTCCCACAGAGGAGGACTTTGACTGGCCAGCAGCCTGCATTGAGCTGGAGCAGCACCTGTCGCGCTGGGCAGAGGATGGGCGCAGGACTGAGTACTTCTGCCTGGCCGATGGGCACTTTGCTTCCATTGACTCAGTGCTGCTGCTCCAGGTGAGACGGGGGTCGGTGGAAGGCCAGGCAGTGGTGGGCCAGGGTGACCCCAACAACATCACCTCACTCCTCTCCCAGGGTGGGACACTCTGCCTGTCAGGCTCCCGAGATCGCAATGTCAACCTGTGGGACCTGCAACAGCTGGGGGTGGAGCCCAGCCGGGTTCTGGTCAAGGCCCTGGGCACCCAGAAGAACAGCACTCACAAGGTGAGGGGGTAGGAGGCCAGGCAGAGGTAGGAGGCGTGCGGCCTGGGTAGGGTACCGTGGCTAAGGGCACAGGTTTTGGCACCAGACCTCACAGATTTAAATCTTGCTCTGCTATTGTCAGTGTGACTTTAAGTGAGATGTATGACTTATCTGGGCCTTAGTTTCTGCTTCTGTCCAGAGGTCAATTAGGATGAGGACGAATGAAATGAATATGCATTAAGAGCGTTGCTCAGGCTCATATACAGTAGGTGCTTAGGAGGTGTCAGGTATACCTTGAGTGGCCCCAGGTAGGGCAGTTATGAGGCCACCCCTGGGGATCAGACAGCTCTGAGCCTGACTGTCATCTCATGAGAGGTGGTCATGGAGGGGCACCTCCACCAGCCATTGAGGTGGTCTAGGCTGGTGGCCAAGAGCTTGGTCTCGGAGCCAGGCTGCTGGGTTCAAATCCCCACTCTGCTACTTCCTGGCTGTGTGACCTTGGGTGAGGGACTCAACCTCTCTGTGCACCAGTTTCATAATCTGTGGAACGGGACACATCATAGTACTATCCTCAGAGGGTTTGGTGACGAATGAGTCAGTGGGGAGCTAGCTGCGTTCTGTGCATTTTAGCTCCTGACACAGGGACTTTTTTTTATGCTCATTTTCCCGATGAAGAAACTGAGGGATGGTACTTCATTCACCCAGGTCATGGAGTAGAGGCCCCATTCTTTTTTTTTTCCCCCATACCAAGCAGCTTGCGGGATATTAGTTCCCTGACCAGGGATTGAACCCGGGCCACAACAACGAAAGCCCAGAATCCTAAACACTAGGCCACCAGGGAACTCCCTGGAGGTCCCATTTCTGTGTGTGCCACGTGGCTTGTGGGATCTTGGTTCCCTGACCAGGGATAGAACCTGGGCCTTTGGCAGTGAGAGCTCGGAGTCCTAACCACTGGACTGCCAGGAAATTCCCATGGAGGCCCCATTCTTAGTCACACTGTCATGTGGCCTCAAACCACTGCTGCAGCTGAGGCTCTGCAGAACTTGATTTAGGAATATTATTAGGTTGGGGTGCGCATGTCCTGGGCTCTGAGGTCAGACCCACAGACCTAGGCTCTAATCTCTACTCAGTGCTGACTCACTCTGGGTTCCGTGAAATGGGGAAGATCATACTGGTCTGGTCCCACAGGGCTGGGTGTGGTCACTGGCGGCGCTGGACCACCGAGTGTGCTCTGGTTCCTGGGACAGCACCGTGAAGCTCTGGGACATGGCGGCTGATGGGCAGCAGTTTGGCGAGATAAAGTGTGAGGGGTCCTGGGCAGGGGGGCCTGGGTGGGCAGGGGTCTGTCTGGCCACAGCCCCAGCCCTGCGGTCTGTGTGTCCCCAGGGCCAAGGCAGCTGTGCTGTGCCTGTCCTACCGGCCTGATATCCTGGTGACTGGCACCTATGACAAGAAGGTGACCGTCTACGACCCCAGAGGTGGGCTGGGGACCCTGAAGCCTAGGTGGGAGAGCAGGGCTGCCTGGTGTCTCCAGGGTCATCCTGGGGAAGGAGACACTTGGGCCTCACAGTCTAACTGGGGTGACAGTCACATAACGAGAGGCTGACCACTCAGAGTGGCCTGTGTTGTGCTGGGGGCCACAAAGGTGACAGGTGGGGGTGGGTATTGGGGGCAGAGGAAGCCCCGCCTCCACGTGGGGTGGGGTCAAGTACTGGAGGGCTCCCAGAGGAGGGGCCTCTGAGCCTGAGTCCCGTAGGAGGCAGGACAGTCCTTGAGAATTCTGGCTCCCCCACCTCCTAGCTGAGTGACCCCAGTCAGGTTTGAACCTCAGTTTCCCCATTTGTCAAATCCAGATAATAATAACTCCAGCCGCCTAGGGCTAATGGGAGGAGATGACAATAAGAACTGTGGTAGATTAAATGTTTACATTAAAATGCCTAGAATGAACTTGGCCCAGCCCATAAGCCTTTTCCATTGTTTATTTATTTATTCATTCTTATTTTAATTGAAGGGCCCAGTGTAACTTTTCCAGCCAGAGCCAGAGCCGGGATGGGGTGGGGGCAAGTCTCAGGCTGACCTGCAGGAGGAGTGAAGCATTTTATGCTGGGACTTGGCTGAGGTCCATTCCGTACTGAGAGCAGATGGGACTGGAGGAAGGAGCGGGAATGGAGATGGGTTGGGGGGTGGTCTGGTGGTCCTGTGAGGCCTGGATCCAGCTGGGGTGGCAGAGGACCAACAGGGTTACCTGTGGGATGGGGGTTGGGGGAGCAGACAGAGTAGTATTTTGCCAGGAAGGATGGAGACCCAGGGTCCTGGGGCGGGCCAGGGGGCCTCCAAGGGGCTCTGATGTCCCCCTCCTCCCTGGCCCATCGCCCATGCAGTCGGCCCGGCCCTGCTGAAGAGCCGGCGGCTGCACTCAAGCGCGGTGCTGGCGCTGCTGGCGGACGACCGGCACATCATTTCAGGCAGCGAGGACCACACGCTGGTGGTGTTTGACCGCCGAGCCAACAGCGTCCTACAGCGGCTGCAGGTGGGTGCTCCCCAGGGGGCTGGAGGGACCAGGGCTGCGGCGGGGCCCGGACTGGCCTGAGCTGCTCCGTCCCGTGTCCCTCCCACAGCTGGACTCCTACCTGCTCTGCATGTCCTACCAGGAGCCTCAGCTCTGGGCCGGCGATAACCAGGGTCTGCTGCATGTCTTCGCCAACCGGGATGGCTGCTTCCAGCTCGTCAGGGTCTGCCAAGGCTCTTGCCCGCGCACGATCCGCCCTGGGCTGCCTCCCTACCTCTTAATCCCTGGGTGGCGGTGGGGGACTGGCCTTGGGAGAGCCACACCTGAGTGTCACCTGTCCCTCCCTTCCACAGTCCTTTGATGTGGGCCACAGGTCTCAGATCACAGGGATCAAACACTCCCTGGGGGCCTTGTACACCACGTCCACCGACAAGACCATCCGGGTGAGGCCCTGCGACAGTCCCCCCTCTCTACCCACCCTCACTTGCCAGGAGCACACCTCGTGACCTTTGCCCATTGCCCCTCACCAGGTGCACGTGCCCACAGACCCACCAAGGACCATCTGCACTCGAAGCCACCACAACGTGCTGAATGGGGTAAGGCCCTGTCCCATGCGCCCTGCCTGGCTGCTCAGAGCACCCCTGACTCCTCATGTCCCCGCCCTGGCAGATCTGCGCTGAGGGCAACCTGGTGGTGGCCGCCTCTGGGGGCCTGTCGCTGGAGGTCTGGAGGCTGCAGGCCTGAGCAGGCAGATGTGGATGTGGATCTGCCAGCTGGCAGGCTGGGCTGGGGCCTCCGTTCTCAGGGGGGACCTTCCCCCACGCTGGTGCTGCCTTTGCCCCGCCCCCACAGGACTAGGGCACAAGGAGTCCTGGCCATGGTGGGTGGGTGGGTGGGGTCCCTGGGCTGGGCCCCATGCCAGGGGAGGTGAGGTTTGTGTTTTGGCCAACCCAGGGGGCTGCTCCCCACCCTCGGGCCCTTGTTTTTGTTATGATTTGGATGCCTGCTCTCCCTGGAGAGCAAAGGAGAAATAAACCTGATGTACTGGTGCTCCGGCCTGGACTGTGAGCTTGGTGTCACCTGAGGGATCCGCCCGAGGCTGCTTGGCGCTGGGATGCCAGGGATGTGTGTGTGTCTGTGAGTTGGTGTATGAAAGCCTCAGCGACAGCCACTGCTGTGTGTGTGTGTGTGTGGGGGGGGGGTGCATTTCAGGGATCACGTGCGTCTGAGTGTCCCTGGGGAGGCCGGTCTGGCTGTGTGTGTTGTTATAGTATTCCTGTCTGTGTATGTCTGTGTGGAAGAGGGAGGCCCTTGAGAACGTGGCACCTGTACGATGGCACCTGTGTGTGTGTGTGTGTGTGCGCCATGTGGGCGTGTATGTGTGTGGCACGCGCTGGCATGTAGATTGGGACTCTAATCCCGGGTGTGTTTGTGCAGTGAGACAGGGGATCTGCTAATGCTACCCCATAGGCTGGAGGGTGGGTAGCAGGTAGGGGTGAGGGAGGGGCGTGCTTCTCTGTCCAGGGTCCAGGGTGTGTGTGGGCCCCTGTGGCCATGACCCTGGAGTGGGCGGGGAGGGAGGCTGGGCCAGTTGCACACCACACTGGTCCCTGCAAGCCCGAAGTCCCCCTTTGCCCCCCATCGCAACCTGGCCAAGCCATGCCCTAAGGAGCATTCACTTCATGTTTATTGAGGCCCTCTGGGTGGTCCAGGCTACAGGGTCATAGGATGGTGCAGGGCTTCTTCTCCTTGAAGGGGTTGGTGGCAGCTGGGATGCCCACGAGGAAAGGGTCACTCTCGGCCTGCTCCGTGCAGAACTGCAGCAGGTCAGCGGCCGCCTTGGATACCTGCAGGCCAGCCCGGTTAGCCAGACCTGGGCTGGGCTGTCCACCTGCCCCCTTGCTCAGATGCACCCGCCTTGCCCTGGCCTCACCTTACACGGTTGATGCCCACCTCCATCTGCAGCTGCTCTACGGCCCAGCAGGCCTGCCCGATGTCGCTGCCAGTGGTCACCTTGCCGGGCATCTGGGGGAGTCGTGAGCAGAGCCACAGACAGCAGGCTGAACCCCAAACCCTGAGCTCCCACACATCCTCCTGTGTCCCCTGGGGACTGAGGGATGGGATTGGCTGCTCCCCAACCCCTGTCAGGACCACATATCTCAGCTGAGGACTCCGGCTGACTCCTGGCTGCTCAGTCCTCCTCCTGCAGCCCCGCTCTGGCTCCCGCCCCCACCACCCTGGCCTCTCCAACCCCCTCCTCTCCCTCCCCAACCCCTGCAGAGACTTTGAAGCCAGGACACTCGTGGAGTGTAATGTCACCAGCGGCAGCAGTAGCTGCTGAGGCTGAGGGGGGGGGGTCCCTGCTCCAAGAGGCCCAGTGGCTGCCCTGGTGTCATGTGTCACCTTGGCTGGGGGAGTGTAGGGGCCCTGGGCTCTCACTGACCTGTTTGATCCCCTGCTAACTGGCCCCTACAGACCTTCTTTGCCAGGCTCCGGCCCTACTCCGATGGGCGGAGGTGCAAAGTGTGACCTGGTTCAGGTGCAGCCCCGTCTCTCCTCTCTCCAACTGCACTCATGGCCCAGGGATCCACAGATGACTCAATCCACTCACTCATGCTGATGGCTTCCCCTGCCTCATTCCAGCCCCTTCCCTGACCTCAGACCCACCTGAGGACCCTCCTCCCTCCTCGGTCCATCACACCCATCTCTCTGTTGTCCCCCACCTAACTTGGCCAAAGCTGGACTCTGGATCATCTTCCCCCAAAACCTCCAGCCCCCAAATTCACCACCATCCATCCAACTTCTCTGGCTCAAATCTTTAACTCCTTCATTCCTTTCTTCCAGTATTCCCACATTTGATCCTTCCTCAAGAGCCATCAGATCAACTTTCTTTTGTTTTAATTAATTGTTTTTAATCGGCTGTAGTTGATTTACAATGTTGTGTTAGTTTCTGCTGTACAGCAAAGTGAGTCAGTTATACATACACATATATCCACTCTTTTTAAGATTCTATTCCCATATAGGTCATTACAGAGTACTGAATAGGGTTCCCTGTGCTATTCACAGATCAACTTCCAAGTTGTCAAACTGGTCACTTCTCTCCACCCTGTTGGTAGCATCCGGGTCCTGGTGCCCCCAGCTCAGTGTGCCTGGACCAGCGCAGTTGCCTGGTCTCCCCTGCCCTGCACAGCCTCGACCCCGTTCTCCTCAAGTCAGCCAGTGGGATCTGTTAAATAAATCACACTACAACACGAATGTACCTTGAGGACATTATGCTAAGTGAAATAAGCCAGTCACAAAATGACAGATAATGTATGATTCTACTTATGTGAGGTCCCTAGAGTAGCCAAATCCATAGCAACAGAAAGCAGAATGGGGGTTGCTGGGGGCTGAGGAGAGAGAGGGAATGGGGAGTTAGTGTTTGATGGGTAAGTTCTGAAGATGAATGGTGGTGACGGTTGAACAACAATGTGAATGTACTTCATGCTTCTGAACAATGCACTTAAAAATGGTTACAATGGTGAATTTTATGTGTATTTTACCACAATTTTAAAAATTGGAGAAAAATAGGGCTTCCCTGGTGGCGCAGTGGTTAAGAATCCACCTGCCAATGCAGGGGACACAGGTTTGATCCCTGGTCCAGGGATCTGGATCCATGTGCTGCGGAGCGACTAAGCCCATGCGCCCCAACTACCGAGCCTGCGCTCTAGAGCCCGCGAGCCACAGCTACTTAAGGCCACAGGCCTAGAGCCCATGCTCCACAACAAGAGAAGCCACCGCAGTGAGAAGCCCACGCACTGCAGCCAAGAGTAGCCCCCGCTCGCCGCAACTAGAGAAAGCCTATGTGCAGCAACGAAGACTCAATGCAGCCAAAAATAAATAAATAAATAAATAACAAAGAAAAGCACCTATTTTGTAGGTAGAATTTGGCAGACGTGTGGAGGGATGGATGTGGGGTGTGAAAAAGGGGAAACATCAGGCTCAACTCCCCAGTTTTCAGCCTACTAGATGAGTGGAAGGTAGGGCTGTTTGCAGAGATGTGGCAGACTGCAGGAAGATCAGGGTTAGGTGGTGAGGGAACTGAGGCCAGGAGTTTGAGATCCAAGTGGGGGCTGTCAAGGAGGATGTTCTGTTCCTCTAATTAAATAGGCTCCTTTTTAACCTCAGGGCCTTTGCACTGGCTGTTCTCTCTCCCAGTGGGAATGCCCCCTCCCAGATCTTCACATATGGGACCTCTTCTGACCTTGGCTGAAATATCACCTCCTTGGCATCCTTCCCCAACCACCTCTCCCTCCAAATAAAACCACCAACTCTTCCACCCACCCCCAACCCCATGGACTCTCACATCAGCCCGTTTAATTCTAAATAGCACTTACCACTGTTGTTACCCTTCTAGCTCCCCAAACTGTGGGCTCCAGAAGGGCAGGGTCTGCATTTTGTTCACTGATAAATATGCAGCACCCAGCACAAAGCCCAGTGTATAGTGTAGACTCCATAAACTGCAGAGTGAGAGTGATTAAAGAGGTCTGGACCAGACCCTATGCATGGTTTGGAGGACGCATGAGATACAGACACCACCCTCCAGGAGCTCAGTCTTGCTGGAGGGAAATAGATGTCAGCCCTGGATCTCAGAGGAGGTCTCTTACCCAGAAAAAGGTCAGGGAAGGCTTCCCAGAGGAGGTGACAGCTGCAGCTGCCAGGGGAAGGAAGACCAGAAGGTTACGCAGCATGTGGAGGCTCTGGAGACTTGCAAGACACGAACAGGGATTACCATCCCATTTGACGAGAGACGCTCAGCGGCAGAAACTATCTGATACTTCCTGGTGATTCGAATTCTGTCCAAGGGCGACGTCTAAGAAGCCATCCTCTCTCTCTGAGAGGACAGAAACGAATGGGCAAGCGCCACGCAACGCGGTGGGTCTCCAGCGGGGTCCTCATTCATCTGAGACTGAGAACACGAGAAACAGGAAATAATGGCTCCTTGAGGCTTCCGTACTACGGAATACACAAGCAAAGAAGCCAGCATCCTGGATTCCGGGCGTCGGCGGTTCATGTGACATGCACAACTTCCGGCCCTCCGCAGGTTGTGCGTGCTGGGGCTTAGAGGTGTTCGAGGCCGCCGGAGGCCTGGCCTGGGGCGGCTCTGATTTGACAGTGCGGCCGCAGGAGCATGGAGGGTCCCCTGGAGAGGGAGGCGCCCGCGGCGGCGCTGGCCGCCGTGTTGAAGCACAGCTCGGCACTGCCGTCCGAGAGCGCCCAGGTCCGGGGCTACGACTTCGACCGTGGCGTGAACTACCGCGCGCTGCTGGAGGCCTTCGGCACCACTGGTTTCCAGGCCACCAACTTCGGGCGCGCGGTGCAGCAAGTCAACGCCATGGTGAGGCCTGGGTGGGACTTCCTGGGTTGAGGGGGCGTGGCCTCCAGTAGCACTGTGGGGTACTCGGGGGCGGGACTTCCTTGGGAGGAGGTGTGTTTTTCGTCCGATAGTTGGAGAGAGACGGGGACCCCCTCCTGGGCGCGAGGTTTTGTTCTGGGGAGTGGGTTGGGACTGATTCTAGGTAGGAGGCGCGTTATAGGCAACATGTGCAGGTATTCTGGAATGCGCGGAGTCTGGGGCCAGACCGCGCAGTTGAGGGAGGGATTGAAGGAGGAGCCTAAGGCAGGGCGGGACCTGAGGTTGGATTTGCTTTTCCCAGTGGGGAGAGGGTTCGGGACTGCAAAAGTGATTCCTGAAAAGAGGCAAAGCCTGAGTGTGTGACCTGAGACTTGGGCTGTGGAAAGGGCGGAGCCTGCACAGGGGCGTTCACTCCCTGGTTCCAGGTAGAAGTGGTCCCATATCCCTCAGTGGGCAGGGCCTGGGCGCGGAGTCTGTCTCTGAAACCCACCTGGGGTCCTTGGGCTGGAGTTTGGGGCCAGAGGTTAACTCGACCCTGCCCTTACACACCTAGATAGAGAAGAAACTAGAGCCGCTGGCTCAGGATGAAGACCAACATGCAGACCTGACCCAGAGCTGCCGCCCACTCACCGGCTGCACCATTTTTCTGGGCTACACATCCAACCTCATCAGTTCGGGCATCCGTGAGACCATCCGTTACCTCGTGCAGCACAACATGGTGGGGACCTGGTGGGGTTGTGGCCTTGGCCTCTCTGGGTCTTAATGGGCAATAAGATTACTGGTCATTGAAGTGAGATAGGGAACTATGGGTCAGTTTTGTTTTGCAGCAGAGCTCCCCACAAGGGTCACTGGATGAGAGTTGGGAGTTAGGAGTCCTGCCTGGTACGAAAGCAGGGCCTCCCTTCCTTGGCCAACCTCACTGCCTTGTGACTGCAGGTGGACGTCTTGGTGACCACGGCTGGGGGTGTGGAGGAGGATTTCATCAAGTGTCTGGCGCCCACATACCTGGGCGAGTTCAGCCTCAGGGGGAAGGAGCTACGTGAGAACGGAATCAACAGGTGGGGGGCCCTGAGTGGTGCTGGGTACGGGAGCCAGGCTGAGGGTCCTGGACCCTGATGCCCACATGCCTCCTGTCCCCAGGATCGGAAACCTGCTGGTGCCCAATGACAATTACTGCAAGTTTGAGGACTGGCTGATGCCCATTTTGGACCAGATGGTGCTGGAGCAGAACACGGAGGTGAGGCTGGAGGAACCTGGGGGGGGGGCGGGTGGCACGGTGGGTGTCAGGGGAGGTGCCGCTGGCTGAAGCTGATGTCTCCTCCTAGGGTGTGAAGTGGACACCTTCCAAGATGATCGCCCGGCTTGGCAAGGAGATAAACAACCCAGAGTCAGTGTATTACTGGGCCCAGAAGGTGAGGGGCTGGGTGGGGGCAAAGTTGCCAGGCTTTGGCATGTGTTGTTTCATCTTTACAGCCACCTGGGGAGTTGGTACTATTCTTATTCCCACTCCTAGGAGAGGAACCTCAGAAACAGAGAGGTTAGGCAATTTGCCTGAGGTCCCACAGCTGTTGAGTGTGGTCCTTGTATTCTGGTTCTAGTCCTAGACTACTGGGAAGCAGTTGGGGGCAGTGCTTAGCAGCCCCCATGGGGCCTGGTGTAGGGTCCCATGCTCCTCAGAGGCTATGGGGCCCAGCAATCAGAAAAACAAGAGCTACCATTCTTTATGTGCCAGGCACAAGTGAAGTTAAGCTCCCTGCCCAGAATCAGGCAAAGAGGAGGGAGTGCTCCCAGACTGCCCCTGCAGGGCTCTGAGCTCTAACCGCTCTCCTGCCTTGCTGTTTCCCAGAACCACATCCCTGTGTTGAGCCCGGCACTCACAGATGGCTCGCTGGGTGACATGATCTTCTTCCATTCCTATAAGAACCCAGGCCTGGTCCTGGACATCGTTGAAGGTAAGGTGCTGGGGCTCCAGAGGAGCGGGGGAGGAGGGCTGCCTGGGCCCGCAGCCTGACACAGCCCTCTTTTCCAGACCTCAGGCTCATCAACACACAGGCCATCTTCGCCAGGCGCACTGGGATGATCATCCTGGGCGGTGGCATGGTCAAGCACCACATTGCCAACGCCAACCTCATGGTGAGCAGGGATGGAGTGTGTGTGCTCCCTAGTAGGGGGTGGCACTCAGGCCCGTCATGCAGACAGGCCTGTGTACTAGGCCTATGCCATGTGCTGGGTAGACAGCTGTGGACTAGACAGGCCAAGATCCCTGCCCTCCTGGCACTGATGTTCTAGTGGGGGGAGATAGCAAACAGGTGACGTGAGTATCAGGTGGTAGTAATTGCTATGGAGAAAAATAAGGGAGGATGACAAGATGGCAAGTGAAAGGGGTGCTGTTCATAAAAGGGAAAGCTTCCTGGGAAATGTGACCTGCCAGCAGAGGTTTTTCAGGGGGTGGTCCCATGAGCCATGTGGTTGTCTTGGGGGGTGGGGGCGAGATAGAATTCCCAGCAGTGGAACCAGTCAGTGCAAAGGTTCTGAGGTGCCTGATATAGGTCAGGGAACAGCTAGGAGGCTGGCGAAGGCGAGAGTGGGAGGAGGAGGTGAGGCAGGAGGTGACAGGCAGAAAGTGCAGGGCCTTGAGAGCCACTCAGGTGCTCTCAGGCGCTCTCTGGCTGCTCTGGGGGGAACAAATGAGGGGCCCAGGGTGGGGGCCATAGAGAGGGGAGAGGTAAGTTGGATTTGGAGGTCTTCTACAGAGCTGGTGGCAGATGTGGGAGGGCTCTTGCTACCTAGCAGGCGAGTCTGGAGCAACGCTGCCCACTGTCTGCCCAGCATCCCGTGACCCCTCACTCTGCCCAGATGTTGACGTGGGGCCCTTCCCTTGGAATGAGGGGCAGCCAAGGGCTTCCTTCATTTGGAACACGTCCCTCAGCCTCTAGCTACAGTGCCCTGCCTTGGAGTCTGTGTGGCTGACAGCCCACTCTGCCCCTCCCTACAGCGGAATGGGGCTGACTACGCTGTCTACATCAACACAGCCCAGGAATTTGATGGCTCTGACTCAGGCGCCCGGCCAGATGAAGCTGTCTCTTGGGGCAAGATCCGGGTGGACGCACAGCCTGTCAAGGTGAGGGCCGGCCAGCCAGCTGGGGCACAGGGTCTTCTGGGGTACGGCCTTGGGTCCCGTGGCTCACCTGAGTCCCCTCCACAGGTCTATGCTGATGCCTCCCTGGTCTTTCCGCTGCTCGTGGCTGAAACCTTTGCCCAGAAGGTAGATGCCTTCACGCCCGAGAAGAACGAGGACTGAACACTGGACGGTGCAGCCCCAGGGAGGCCTCACCACCTGCTCTATTTATTAGTTTGCAGACCCAGCTCCTCCCAACTCCTTGGTCAGCAGCATGTCTAGAATACATGGTCTCAGTGGTCCTCCTCAGGCTGTCTCTCTGTCCTTGGTCGTGGGTCCCCCGGCTTCAGCCTGTGCCATCCTCAGCCTTGTAGGTCTCTTCCCGCCAGCATTGGATGCTGCCCCCCATGGCGGTCAGCAGGCAGGGCTCCGTGGGGTGGTAGGCCAGCGACTGTACCACACTGGGACCTACAGGCAGGGCCAGCGCCAGGGCACCCTGTGGAGTGAGGGGGTTGGGAGTGTCACCAGTGTGTCTCCCTCCCCTCAGCTGCTTTTCCCCCGCTCTCAGCCACATGCGTCTAAGTGCTTCCGAGACACTGTAAATTGAACCAGCCACAAACTGAGCCCCTCAGTCACTCCGTCCTTCTAGGTGCTCAGGTCAAACATCTTGAATCTTTCTCTTACATCTCACATCCCTTTGTCGGTAAATCCTCTTGGTTCTACCTTTAGACCATGCCCAGAGATTGCTGATTCTCTCCACCTTCACAGCCACTACCCTCCTCCACGGCCGGTCACATGTGGGTCCCAGCTTCCCTCCCCCTCTGCCGCCATCTGGGCTTCACCCGCCCACTTGATAGCCTCAATGCCCGCTCCCTTCATCACCCTGCAGACACAGCTCAACAAACACAGTTCTTCAAGGAGGCCACCATTCCTCTTCCCACCTGGAAAGTGTCCCTTCATGTGCCCTCCCCTTCAGGGTGACTTCCGGTCTACAGGAACCTCGAGAAGTAGGCAGAACGTTGGCACCTTCTTAGTTCCCAGAGGGAGAGCTGGCCCCTGGACTCTCCAGGGCCCCCTGGTTCCCTCCATCCTCTTAGGAGGCTTACTTCTCTGGCCAAGCCCCAGCTCTGACCCCACTACGCCTGGCTGGTCAGTTCACATCCTGACACCCCCAACAGGCTGAGACACATCAGGACAGGGCCCACAGGGCTTGGGGGCTGGATACCACAGGGATGCTCAGGGGTAGCTCAGATTTCCTGAAAACTATAGCCCTGTCTCCCCTGAGGTCAGATGCCACTATCCGCTCCTCCTACCCCAGGGTCAGTCCCAGTGGCCCTGCCTGACCTGGATTCTGCTACCGCCAGTGCCATCCAAAGTGCTTCTATCTCCTGACCAGTGTGTGTGTGCCACAACCCCGAGGCTTATCACATGCTGTGCCCTTTGCCAGGAATGTTCTCGCCTCATCCCCTCACTCACTCCTCCTTCCAGCCCCCAGTTCTAACAGCACTCCCTTATAAAGGCCTGGGAGTGACTCAGGTAAGGACCGGGCAGGCCCCCCGGTGCACAGGCTCACCTCCACCAGGTCCCAGAAGAACACCTTCCCGTCCTCGGAGCAGCTGACCACGTGCGTGTCGCGCTCGCTCAGGCAGCAGTCCAGCTTGTACTCCTGGTTCTTATGGCCCGTGTACCTGGGTGTGAGTGGCATCAGTGGGGGTTTGGGGCCTTACTGGGAGTGGGGGAGGGGCCCCACAGCCCTGAGAACTCACTCGCCCAGCAGCTCCCCTGTGTCCTTGTCTAGAAGCCGCAACGTGGAGTCCAGGCTGGACACCAGGGTGCACTGCCCGTCCCGGCTGAAGCAGGTGCAGGTGATAGGGCCTGGGGGAAGGGGAGGGGTGGGCAAGCAGGTCAGGCTGGGGTCTCCCGTGCTGCCCCCACCTTCCCTGCCTGCCTCACAGCCCCAGCCACACTCACTGCCCACGTAGTCTGAGAAGAGTTGCCCCATCCTCAGGTCATAGCGCCTTACCCGGCCATCTACGGAGCTGCAAGAGAGGATGGATCCAGCTGAAGCATCACAGGGGCCAGCAGGTCCAAGGCTCCAGCTTTGGTGTTCCTGTACCCTCTCACCTGGCCAGGGCCCTGAGAGCAAGGCTGGGTGCCTGCCCTTCCTGGGCACCCTTCACTGTCATGTCATATTCAGGACTGGCCACAGAAAACATGCATTGAAGTGAATTCATGAGTGGAATTCTGAGGCACTGGCTTTGAGACTCAGCCCCAGGGGCCAATCAGGTCCCACTGCATCTGTTTCTGATTTATACTGAGCTCCTTCTCTGGGCTACACCCTGTGTGGGAGCTTGGGACACAGCTGCTACCAAGCCAGGAGCACTTGCTGCCAACGTGGAGCCTTGCTGACTTAGGGTAATCAGGTCCCCGAGGAGGTGACGTTTGAATTGGTACTTAAAGATGAGAAGGAGCCAGCCATATGCAGTCCAAGGGGGGATGTGTGGGAACTGGGTAGGCCACCACGCCATGCAGCCCAAATGCCCCCAGTGGTGGTATCGGCACTCCCTCAGGTTGTGGCAACATTTGGGCAGCCCTGCATGGGAATATTTTTTTTTTTAATTGTCTCCTGCAGGTAGAACATCAACTCTATGTAAGTGGGGTTTTTCCTTGTTTTCCTATCTTTTCACTCCTGTATGCTCATTGACTGAAAACGTGACCTGCAGGTGGTGCTCAAACACACTCGGAATAAGTAGTAGAAGGGTAGCCCAGGCAGAGGAAGAGCAATTGCAAAAGTCGGTCCTGGGGTGGGAGCATGTGTGGCATATTTAACAGAAATGAGCCTGGGAATGAATAAAAACTGAGAGCACAACAGACACCAGACCATGCAAGGCCTTGTGAGTGCAGTGAGGAGAGTAGATTTTTTTTTTTTTTTTTTTTGAGAGTAGATTTTAATCTAAGTACAGAGACAGCTATGATCCCCAGTGGCACCTGGGGAGGGGCAAGGTCCTGGTCCCACTCACCCTGCGAGGACCTCATGGTCTGACACCTTCACGCTGGATATGCCATCCTTGGCTTCGTCCAGCGTCTGTATGGGCTCAGGTCTCCGTGAGCGGCAGTCCCAGCAGCGGATGGTGGAATCGATAGAGCCTGTGAGGTCAGCATGAAAGTGGATCAGGTTTGGGGGGGCCGGGGCAGCCCCCTGCGCCCACCTCCCTAGGCCCCGGACTCACCAGACAGGATAACTGTGGCCTCTTCATTAAACTGCACTGTGTTCACCTTCTGCAAAACAGGAACAGCAGCTTAGAGAAGGCTGGACTTTGGATGGGGATAAAAGCAGGGTTCCCAGTGCAAGTTAAAGCAAAGGAAAAGGCTAGGGGTAGGGGAGGTGAAAGTTTTTGGAGGAACTGCAAGGACAGGGCTTGGTGAAGGCGGGGCCGTGGGGAAGGATCCTTGCGCTGTAATTGCGTGGGGAGGGGTGGGTGCCTGTCACCACCTACACGCAATTCCGGTCCTTTCTAACGAGGCCCTTTCTTGCTTGCACTCACCCCCGCGTGGCCCCGGAATTTGCGCACGACCTGCCCCGATGCCACATCCCACAGCACCACTGCCTTGTCCCCGCCGCCGGAGCAGAGACTGCTGTTGTCAAAGGAGCTAGAGAGCAGAGCAGGGAAGATCAGCGTCTACCTCTGACCCCGGCCTCAGCGCCTCGATCCCGCTCTGGCCCCCGGCTCACCCTGCCGCGTCCAGCACCTCGTAGCCGTGGCCGCTGTACGTCCTCAGTAGCGTCCCTCGCAGCGGGCTCCACAGCTTCAGGGTCTTGTCGCTGCCGCAAGTCAGACAGTAATTGCCATCCACTGGGGAACACCACGAGGGGGTTACTGGGCCGCCGACTTCAGAAGGCGGAGGTAGGACCCGGAATGACGATAAGGGTGCTCACCATTAAATCGCACGGCTCGCACCGCCCTCTGCCCGCAGTCCAACGTCTTCAACAGCTTCCGAGGCAGCTCCGGGGCCCGCGGTTTTGGCTCCGGGAAAGCCATTGCTCCGCCCTCCCTTCCTCACCACCGTACAGTAGCCTGCACCGGGGCTTTCTGCCCTGGGAACCCACGCTTTGGTGTAACCTTATTATTGTCCTCCATAGTCTACTGCCTATTTCTCACTTCCTGGTTCAAAGTTTAGGCTTTTTGGAGAAAGCGCTGGAAACACTGAAGCTTGTTTCCAGCGTCTCGGTTTCTTTCCCCACGTCCTGTTTTCTTGGAACATTTTTGGCTTCTTCGAATTCTCTGTCCCCTGGATGGGGGGAGTTCCAGCTCCCGCCGGCAGGAACGGAAGCGCGAGGGCTGAGGGTGTTACTCTAAAAGCCATCCTCCGTTTCCCTGCTGGAAGCCGCCGGAAGCTGAGACTCCCGCAGCGGAAGAGGCGCGACTCGCTATGTCCGCGAACAATATGTCGGACCCACGGAGGCCCAACAAAGTGCTGAGGTGAGGATCCTAGTTGTCATGGTGTTAAAAAGCAAAAAAAACAAAATTCATCTTTAAAATTTAAAGATATAATTGGATTTATCAAATGATTCATGAATTGGGCAGCATCCCATCTAGCAAGTAGAGGGGAGCGCTAAAGGGCTACAGAAAGGGAAAGGTTTTTTAAAGGCAAGGCGAGGAAGTCATAATCAGAAAAACGGGTGATTTCAGATTAGGTCATTTACCTTTCGGGGGAAAAAGCGTCTTATTAGGTGGGGTTACCTCGTCTTCCTTTTGGAGGATGGAGAGGGGAGAGGACCCATGTGACCGACTACCTCATTGGTGCTGACCAGAAAATTCCTGACTGACCGGTTAAGACTACATTTTTGGAGGAGGTTGAAGCTTCGGTTAGGTTAGGTATTGAGCCCTGCTTTGGTTGCTTGGCCTAGCATAAGGGACTCCATTTTTGGCCTGTGGTTTTCTCTTTAACAATGCCCCCTCCTCCCACCCTCCCCACCTTAATCAGACTCTCAGCTTAACTGAGAGATGTGAGCAAAACTTAAGGCATGAGGGCCACTCTCAGCTACTGCTCTGAGGTTCTCGTAGTTTTTCTTGTTCCTTTGTGTGCTAACCAGAGGTTATGATATTTTTGCTTAACCCCTGTGATAGTCACAGGTCCTGGCTGGCTTCAGGTTCACAGTTTTTAAGTTGGTCACTTTTTTGTTACTCTTCTGATGTTCGAGTCTTAAGGAGATCTTTTGCTTGGTGGTTAGTGGCAGTGAGTATGCATTTAAAGCTTTTGAGAGATTAAGTGCACCAGGGAGATGATTATAATAAACAGGATAATTCACAATGTTTGGAGTGCACTTCAGAGCCATGGTCCCCAGGATCCAAACCAGGCAAAATCAAATACGTCAAAGAAAGTTCCCATTGGGAATTCCCTGGGGGTCCAGTGGTTAGGACTCCACGCTTCCAATGCAGTGGGCACGGGTTCGATCCCTCCTAAAAAAAGAAAGTTCCCGTTGAAGGAGTCACCTTCTTAAGCCAACTGGCTTGTTCAGTGATTTTATATAATAGAGTTTCAGCTAATCCAGAAGGGTTAATCCAGGTGCAGCTGGTGGTATTGACCACAGCACAGACACTCCTTGCTCAGCTAAAAGATAATCAAGGGCTATTCTATTATAAAGAACAACTTTGGCCAGAGAATCTAAGGATCTTTCTTGGGCTGATGGCCCTGCCGAAGGAAATGAATCCTGAGTCATGAAATCCTCATCGTTATTTTTAAAAAAATATTTATTTACTTATTTGGCTGCAGTGGGTCTTAGTTGCGGCATGTGGGATCTTCCTTGTAGCATGTAGCATGTGGGATCTAGTTCCCAGTTCCCTGACCAGGGATCAAACCCGGGCCCCCTGCCTTGGCAGCGTGGAGTCTTAGCGACTGGACCACCAGGGAAGTCCCGCTCATCGTTATTTTTTAACTTGATGATGTAAATCCAGGGGATTTGACTAATGAGGTGTCTTAGTTCCCTTGTGGAATGTCAGGGGCCCAGTTACATAACCTAAGAGGTATTGCCCCCTGTGCACTGGCTATCTAGGCATTCAGAGGCCCAAAGAGAATGATAACCACCATGGACAAAGACCCTATGGGGACACAAACCATTCCCGTTAAGAGGTACTGTTAATGGAGTCAGTCACAGGAATTACTGCGTTTACCCATTCCAACCAGGAGTCAGTTAGGTTTTCAGCACGTATGGGAAGAGAATCTCCCATCCTGAAATAAAGTGTTGTTCTAAATGCCTTGCAAACATGGTTGCTGCTGGTGAGATCTCTTAGTGATTGGGGGCAAATCTGATCTAGATTATCATGGGAACATGGGGGTGCAAATGCACTAAGATTTACTAGGTAATTGTGTCTAACTGAGTAAGTTATGATGGGAGAAAGGCAACAACAAGGTATAGGTTGTTCTGGCTGTACAAGTTGAACCGCATAAGAAATTTTTAGGGGGTTCGATTGTAGTTTTCTGTGACTTTGAGAATAGAAGAGAAATTGGTCACAGGAAGGACCAGGGGGTCTCTGGCATCATGGATAGATTGGAATCTTTGTTGACAAATCCAGCAGTCTGAAAGCTTACCTCCCTTAGCAATGGTCTGGGAGAGAAGGGTGAAAACATCTTTCCAGGTCAATACCAGAGTAAAGAAAAGAAAAAGGAGGAAGGGTTTCACGTTTAGTTCAAGTATGGTCTATAGCTGGCGTCTGGGACAGAAGCAGTCCACCTTGATGTCAGCTGCTTCTCTTCCTTATCAGTTACATTCAGAGGTCTCCAGCGTCTGTACAGGACTAGATGTCTGGTGGAGCCTTCCTTAGCTGTGAGATGTGTACCCAAGGCTCAATGCCTTCTAGTTTTGCAGCAGTGTCAGTGGTTAGGAGCACTTGGTGTGGTCTCTTCCAATGGGCTTGAGGGCTGTCTTCCTCTGATGACGTTTCCATAATACCCAGTCACCAGGCTCCAGACTGTGACCAACACAATCCTTTGAACTGGGATCTTGGAAGGCTTCTTTAACCTGTCGATGATAGGCCTAAGACATGAAAGACTTATAGTAGGTGGTCATACTAACATGAGGTAATAAGGGATCAGCAGAAAGGTGTATACCAATTGACACTGGTCTCCTGGTGACTGTTCCATGTGCAGTGAGTCTATGTTTTCCACAGGGGGTACTGGGAACAGTTGGCATGGCCAGAGGCAATACCTTAGGCCAAGGGAGTCCACTAGTTTTAGCAAGTTTAGAGATTTTTGAGGATCCCATTTGTTCTCTCTACCTTGCCTGATGATTGAGGGTGATAGGGAAAGTGATAATTCCAAGAAGTTTGCACGGTTTTCATTAAGCCTTGTCTGGTTTGCCCAGTGAAGTCGGTGCCTCAATCACTGGAGATTGTGGAAGGTATACCTCGCCTGGTAAACACATTTTCTAACAGCTTCTTTGCCATTGTGAGGGCATCAGCCTTGTGGCAAGGGAAGGCTTCAACCCATCCTGAAAATATACATACAATAACAAGAACTTACTGATAACCGATACTGGGTGGCAGTTGAATGAAATCCAGCTGTAGGTGCTCAGAGGGTCCAGAGGGAGGAGGTCTGAGGCCTCTGGGAACAAAAATAGTTTTTCCAGGGTTATGGACCTGACAGGTCAAACATTGGTGGTAAACTGTTTTTGTAATTTTGTGTCTCCCCACCAATGTCTATTCATCATTTGAGTCATCTTAAATGCACTGTGGGGCTTCCCTGGTGGCTCAGTGGTGGAGAGTCCGCCTGCCGATGCAGGGGACACGGGTTCGTGCCCTGGTCCGGGAAGATCCCACATGCCGCAGAGCCGCTAGGCCCGTGAGCCATGGCCGCTGAGCCTGTGTGTCCAGAGCCTGTGCTCCGCAACGGGAGAGGCCACAACAGTGAGAGGCCTGCGTACCGCAAAAAAACAAAAACAAAAACAAAAACAAACTGCACTGTGATGGGTGAAGGGATGCAAAAACTGAAAAATGGGGTTTGCCGTGGAGCTGGAAGTGGCCATCCTGGGTTTCCCATAGCCCCAATTGTTCATTTAATTTACAACCATTGTTTGTGCACCTTAATTCCTCTGTTCAGGGAATTCCCTGGCAGACCAGTGGTTGGGACTCTGTGCTTTCATTGCCGAGGGCCAGGATTCAATCCCTGGCAGGGGAACTGAGATCTCACAAGCCGCCCATGGTGTTGCCAAAAAAGAAAAAAAAAAATTAAAAAAAAAATGTCTCTGTTCAGGAGCAGGCTGGTGCCATGTTACAAGGACATCAGGATGGCCAGTCAGGCAATGAGGGGTCATTTTTTGCTGAAGCAGAATGGTCTTCATCCATATGTGCCTTATTTATTTATTTACTGGCTGCCCCGTGCGGCTTGCGAGATCTTAGTTCCCCTACCGGGGACTGAACCTGGGCCACCACAGTGAAAGCACCCAGTCTTAACCATTGGACCACCAGGGAATTCCCAGTGCCATAATATTTATACTCTGTTGCTGCTGTCTGCATGAAAGTCAGCTAGGGCATTCCTGGAACTCAGGTTCAGTCCTTTTGGTCTGAACCTCAATTTTTTTTTTTTTTTTTTCTTTGCGGTACGCGGGCCTCTCACTGCCTTGGCCTCTCCTGTTGCGGAGCACAGGCTCCGGACGCGCAGGCCCAGCGGCCATGGCTCACGGGCCCAGCCGCTCCGCGGCATGTGGGATCTTCCCGGACCGGGGCACGAACCCGTGTCCCCTGCATTGGCAGGCGGACTCCCAACCACTGCGCCACCGGGGAAGCCCTGAACCTCAATTTTAATGATAGCAATTTCAGAAGGTAAGAGAATAGCAATAAGAAGGTAGTTTATTTGTTGCCCTTTTTCTTTTTAAATAAATGGATTTTTTTCAGCATTTTTAAAAACAATTATTGGGCTTCCCTGGTGGCGCAGTGGTTGAGAGTCTGCCTGCCAATGCAGGGGACACGGGTTCGTGCCCTGGTCCGGGAGGATCTCACATGCCGCGGAGCGGCTGGGCCCGTGAGCCATGGCTGCTGAGCCTGCGCGTCCGGAGCCCGTGCTCTGCAACGGGAGAGGCCACAACAGTGAGAGGCCTGTGTACCGAAAAAATCAAAAACAAAAAACACAATTATTTATTGATTTATTTTTGGCTGTATTGGGTCTTCGTTGCTGTGCGCGGGCTTTCTCTAGTTGTGGCGAGTGGGGTCTGGTCTTCGTTGCGGTGCGCGGGCTTCTCACTGTAGTGGCTTCTCTTGTTGCAGAGCACAGGCTTTAGGGGCGTGGGCTCTAGAGCGCAGGCTCAGTAGTTGTGGTGCATGGGCTTAGTTGCTCCAAGGCATGTTCGTCCAGACCAGGGCTTGAACCTGTGTTCCCTGCATTGGCAGGTGGATTCTTAACCACTGCACCACCAGGGAAGCCCTGCATTTTTGATTGGGAGCCCAGAGGACATAAGAAAACCCCTTTGTTTCCATAATATCCCCAAATCATGGATGACCCCAAAGGCATACCAGCTATTGGTATAAATATTAACAGTCTGTCATTTGATAACTTGCTGCTTTAGTTTGTGGGAAGTTTCCCTTTCAAGTTATTCATATTGGTTAGTAATATCATAACCAGCTTGGAAACAAAGTATCCCTTTTTCATTTTTAGAGTAGGACCCATCAGCAAGATTAGATCAGTATGTTCTTACCTGGCAGTCATGGGGCTCACCTTTGTCAGGCAGGGGTGGTGATGTAGCAGGGTTAAGGACGTTGCAACATTTAAGATGTTGAGTAGGTAGAAAGCAGAAGGATCTCATAGGAGGTTAATCTGCTTGCAGAGAAATGTTGAGTCATTTCAGAGTTAAGAAGACTTTGGACAGCCTGAGGAGTTTGTAAATAAATGCCATTACCTAGGGTTAGATCTGCTGAGGCTCCTACTAACTTTGCAGCTGCAGCTATAGCCTTAAGACACTTGGTATAGGGACTGGCAACTGAATCCAGTTATATGCTGTGATAGGAAACAGGCTATGTTTATTGCTATGCTCTTGTGTGTGCATTGCCAGGGCTTGCTTATCTCTTTCATGCACGCATAAGGTGAAAGGTTTTGAGTAATTAGGTAGGCCTAGGGCTGGCGGTTCTTACAGCACTGGTTTTAGTCTTAGAAAAGCCTGCTTATGTTTATCTTCCCTAGGAAGGGGCTCAGGGACTAAAAGTTTAGTAAGTTCATAGAGTAGGAAAGCCAATAGAGAAAAATTAGGAACCCATAGTCTACAGTAGCCAATCAAGTCTAGAAATCCACAAAGCTGTCGCTTAGTTATAGGCATAGGACATTCTTGGTTTAGCCTAATCCTTTTTGGAGATAGCTGGGTTCCTTCAGCACTAGGTAATGAACAGTATATAGAGATAATTGTAATTTTTCCTTGGAGAGTTTATGTCCCTTTTGTCAGTGGAAATAATCAACAACCAACCTATAATAAGAATTTTAGGGCTTCCCTGGTGGCGCAGTGGTTAAGAATCTGCCTGCCAATGCAGGGGACATGGGTTTGATCCCTGGCCTGGGAAGATCCCACATGCCGCAGAGCAACTAAGCCCATGTGCCACAACTACTGAGCCCACGTGCCACAACTACTGAATCCCACGCGCCTAGAGCCCGTGCTCCACAACAAGAGAAGCCACGACGATGAGAAGCCCACATACCGCAACAAAGAGTAGCTCCTGCTCGCCGCAACTAGAGAAAGCCCGCGCACAGCAACGAAGACCCAACACAGCCAAAAAAACCCCAAATAAATAAATTTTTTTTTTTTAAAAAGGATTTTATTCAAGCCGACCTGAGGACTGTAGCCCAGGAAACACAGATTCAAGAAGCCCTTGAATTGTGTTTTGCCAGACTACAAAATGGCAGAGGCTTATATAGGCAAAAACTGCAGTTACATAACTTGTTTGTCAAGAATTATAATTGGGGCTTCCCTGGTGGTCCAGTGGTTAAGACGCCACGCTTCCACTGCAAGGGGCACCGGTTTGATCCCTGGTCAGGGAAGTACCGCATGCCACGAGGTGCAGCAAAAAAAAAAAAGGAATTATAACTGGAACTGGCAAGAAGTAAGGGTGCCTGTCAAGCAAGGATTGGTTGGGGTCTGAAGTGGTTGTATAGTTACAGTGGGAGATCTTGAGACCATAAGGTTGCAGCTGGCAGCTGCTAGCAGATATTGTCTTGAGAATAGTGGTGTAGTTAAGTTTGATACAGTTCAGAAAATTCAAGTTCTCGGTGATGCAGGAATATATCCACATCCACAATGACCACCCGGCTCCATTTCGATGCCTGAAGCACAGTTCTGTCTTGTCAGAACAAAGAACAAACATCAAACATAATACATTCCTTCGAGGTTTCAAGAGACAGATTAGCACATACACAGTGAGTCAGCATGACCTTAGTTTTGGGGAAGGGAACCTCATCTTCAAAGGAGTTGATGCATTGGCATCTTAGGGATGGCGTGAATGGACATCTATCCCTGTCTTCAAAGTGGACATTCTGAACAGTCTGATAACTGTATTCCATTTTTTGTCTGTTTGTTTTAATGGTTAAAGCAGACGTACAATGTCTGTTTGACAGGCCACAAGACGGTCTGCTCTAATTAGCAAAAAGTTCAAGCCCAGGGGACTTCCCTGGTGGTCTAGTGGGTAAAACTCCAAGCTCCCAATACAGGGGGCCCAGGTTTGATCCCTGGTTGGGGAACTAGATCCCACATGCATCCTGCAACTAAGACGCGGTGCAGCCAAAATAAATAAATAAATAAATAATAATAAAAAAAAGTTCAAGCCCAGTCATGTATGAGCTAGGATGACTTCCCCATACCTCAATATGTGAAAATTTCTTCCATCACTTCTCAGCTAACTGTTGCAGCAGATACATGGAGTCTTTTATGGATGCCTCTTTGGTTACTGAGCACAGCAAGAAGTCGTCTGCCTATTGTAAAAGAGTTGATATCCCCGGGGCTGGCGGGTCCTTACATTTTGGTGGAGCACTTGGGAGAAATAAGAAGGGGCCTCAATGAGCCTTTGAGGCATGACTGTCCAGGTGTATTGCTGATTGTTCCAAGTTAAGGCAAACAGATATCAGCCGTTGGGGTCTACAGGGGTGCTGAAAAAGGCTGAACCAAGGTCTGCAACAGTGAACCATTTTGAGTCCGGTGTCACTCATGACAAAAGGGTGTTCTGGGTTTGCAACAACTGGGCAATGGGGAATAACTGTCTCGTTAATAGCTCTTAAGTCCTGAGGGAAGGGATAAATTGGGAGACTGGAATTGACAAATACACACTACTATATATAAAATAGATAACTAATAATAAGAACCTCCTGTATAGCACAGGGAACTCTACTCAATACTCTGTAAAGACTTAAATGGGAAAAGAATCTAAAAAAGAATGGATATATGAATATATATAACTGATTTACTTTGCTGTACAGCAGAAACTAACACAACATTGTAAATCAACTCTACTCCAATAAAAACTAAAACAAACAAAACCTTTCCCTGGGGGGAAAAAGGAAAAACCTCAAGTTCTGGACAAATCTCCATCCTCACCCATTAGGTTTCCAGGCTGGCAGGATCTGTGTGTCATGGGGGCTAATACAGGGCACGATTACCCGCTGGGAGATGAGATCTTTTGTTGCGGGTGTGAGGCTTTAGTGGATATTGAGGTAATTGAGGAAGAGGTTTAGTTATGTGTCTCTGAATCTTTATAGGCTCTGTACTTTTTATTGTCCCAGTGTCAGTATTAGAAATAGCCCACAGGTTTTTGGGCACCTCAATTAAATTAGGGGACTTCTGTTGGAATCCTTCCTCTTCTACGTCAAGGACAGATTGTAAGAACGTAAGAGAACATGAGGTTCAGTTTGGTCAGGAAATTTTACGGTGAGGTCCCCATTGGAAACAAAATGTATTAGCCCTTTTAACTTAGAAAGCAGATCTCTACCTAACAGATTGACCGGGGCTATGTCACATAGCAAAAAAGAATGCTTTTCAGTCAAAAGTCCCAGAGTCATTTGTATTGGTTGAGGTAGAAATTCTCTCTGAACGTTTATTAGATACTTCTACTAAGGAAACCTCTTTTTCACTCTGAGGGATTTGTCGTCCTATGGGAGTGGGGTTTAAAGTAGAAAGTGTAGGGACTTCCCTGGTGGTCCAGTGGGTAACTCCACGCTCCCAATGCAGGGAGCCTGCGTTTGATCCCCGGTCGGGGAACTAGATCCCGCATGCGTGCCGCAACTAAGAGTCTGCATGCTGCAACTAAGAAGCCCGCCTGCTGCAACTAAAAAATAAATAAATAAATAAAAGTAGAAAGTGTAGCTCCATTATCGACTGGAATTTGGCACGGTTTCCCATTAATTTTAATTTTAGTTTCCCCTTGGCTGTTTAAGGGAATTACTGATAACAGCTTACTGGAGAATCCCTCGGAATACTGAGGGGGTAGATGTGGGGCACTCAAGTTGAAGAATTTGCATAAGACCTTTGAGGACAATCTTTTTTTCCAGTGTCCCAGTTGATTACGTGTGAGACATTGGGTCTCGGGCCAGCGTTTTGATGGTGGACCCCTAGGAAGGTGTTATGTTAGGTCTCTGGCCTTGGAGCTTTTGTAGCTGTAAGGCCAACAACTTGGAAAATTTTTGCTTGTGGTCTTGCTCTAAGGTCATTTCAAAGTGCTCAGCTATGGTCACTGGCTCCATCAGACTGGTGGTCTCCCATCCTATTTCCTGTCTTTTTATCAATGCACTAATCTCAGGAGATAATCTACTTGCAAATAGGGCAGCTAAGAGCAGGTTGAGTGACTCTTTTATATGGGACCGGAACGCCATAGGAGGAGTGCTTCCAAGCGTGCCTTAAAGTTGGCCCAATTCATCTTTCTTTGGTTTGCATGTTTGAATAACAGACCGATCAGTTGGGGTAGGGAAGATCCTAGGAATGGCTTATAAAAGGTCAGGTGCTGTTTTGCCAGCTTTCTCTGGTTGAGGATCTTGAAGATCATCCTCCGGGTTTTGCCATTTTGCTTCCTGTGTCCATTTGGTGCTTCATCAGGTCCTACCTGCATGTGCACGAGCTGATAAAGATTTTGCAGCCTGGCATCGAGGCCCTGATAATGACTCCAGATTCTTCAAAGAACTTTTGGGGTTCCTCCCTAGGTTTAGGAAATGCCTTAACTATGGCCCTTAGTTCCATCTTTGACCAAAGAGTGAAAGATACCCGAGGAGGTTCGTCTGCAACCTTGGGTAGTTCTCTCTTACATGGTAACTGTTGAATAGTCCCTTCAGAGTGGAAAAGCAGTTCAGAAAGAAAATCAGTAAAACATGAGTACTCAGGGGCTTCCCTGGTGGCGCAGTGGTTGAGAGTCCGCCTGCCGATGCAGGGAACACGGGTTCGTGCCCCGGTCCGGGAAGATCCCACATGCCGCAGAGCGGCTGGGCCCGTGAGCCATGGCCGCCGAGCCTGCGCGTCCGGAGCCTGTGCTCTGCAACGGGAGAGGCCACAACAGTGAGAGGCCCGCGTACCGCAAAAACAAAACAAAAACAAAAACAAAAAAAAAACCAAACATGAGTACTCAGGTAAAGAAGGAGAGAGGGGCTTCCATGGTGGCGCAGTGGTTAAGAATCTGCCTGCCAGGGCTTCCCTGGTGGCGCAGTGGTTAAGAATCCGCCTGCCAATGCGGGGGACACGGGTTCGAGCTCTGGTCCAGGAAGATCCCACATGCCGCGGAGCAACTAAGCCTGTGCGCCACAACTACTGAGCCTGCATGCCACAACTACTGAAGCCCACACGCCTAGAGTCCGTGCTCCAAAACAAGAGAAGCCACCGCAATGAAGAGTAGCCCCTGCTCTCTGCAACTAGAGAAAGCCCGCGTGCAGCAACGAAAACCCAACGCAGCCAAAAAAAAAAAAAAAGGAGAAAGGAGAGCAGTAGGAGTCATGTCAGCCCTTCCTTTTTTGTTTTAGGTACTTCTTGTGTTTTTGATTTTTCATTAGCCTTTTTGTAACCCATCTTTTAATGAAACTATTTTGGAAACTTGAAGGCTTTTGGAAGCTTCCATATACCAATGAAAATAGGTATCCCATTCTGTTTGCTTAATTTGGAAACCTCACTTTCAAGGGCACTGTTTTTTTTTTTTCTTTTTTTTTGCGGTACGTGGGCCTCTCACTGCTGTGGCCTCAGCAGCCATGGCTCACGGGCCCAGCCGCTCCGCTGCATGCGGGATCTTCCCAGACCGGGGCACGAACCCGTGTCCCCTGCATCGGCAGGCGGACTCTCAACCATTGCACCACCAGGGAAGCCCACTTTTTTAAAAAAATAAATTTATTTATTTGTTTTTTGGCTGTGTCGGATCTTCGTTGCTGCGTGCGTGCTTTCTCTAACTGTGGACAGGGGGCTGCTCTTCATTGCAGTGTGTGGGCTTCTCATTGCGGTGGCTTCTCCTGTTGTGGAGCATGGGCTCTAGGCCCCCGGGCTTCAGTAGTTGCAGTGCGTGGACTCAGTAGTTGTGGCTCGCGGGCTCTAGAGCTCAGGCTCACTAGTTGTGGTGCACGGGCTTAGTTGCTCTGCGGCATGTGGGATCTTCCCGGACCAGGGCTCAAACCCGTGTCCCCTGCATTGGCAGGCGGATTCTTAACCATTGTGCCACCAGGGAAGTCCCTCAAGAGCACTTCTGAAATAAACAATCTTGTCTCACTGACACATTCCCCACAGTGGCCACTGTAATTCTAGGTTGTTTTTAGTAATATTTTGCCATTTTTGTAGATATTTACAGCTTTTGGGATTATAGTTCTTAGACATAAAAAAGGCAGGTGTGCTGATGGGTGGCATGCTTGATTCATTAAAGGTGAAAGCTCCCATCTCTCTTAGCCTCTCTTAGCTGGCTTTATCTACACAAAGCAAGACAGACAAACATGAATACCTTAACATTCCACCTGTAACCAGTTACTGCGGCCTGGCCAAGAAAAAGGCCCTGGGCGCACCACCACCAACTGCCTACACAGAACCTGGGGCTGGGGGAAAGGATTGAACCAGCAGACCCCAAATGGGGATTGTGGGCTGATTCCAAACGAATGGGGAACTGCAGCTGCCACCAGCAGTGCCCACCGTGGAATCTGGGAAAGGATCCCAAATAAATGGGGAACAGCAGACCATACCGCCAGCAGTTCCTAACATGGAATCTGGGAACAGAACCAAGGCTGGGGGTTTCCAACCAAATGAAGAACTGTGGTCCGAACTACCAGCAGCTCCCAACGTGGAACTAGTGATTCCAGACAAATGGGGAACTGGCTGGAAAGCCAATTAGACTGGGAGTGACACAAAGAGAGCAGAGGTCAGAACTGAGAGGAACTTACCCATGGCCCCCAGAAATGGCAAGAAAGACAGTGGACTCAAAAAGGGGTTCATGGGTACCATGCTTATGTTTCTCGTCCCCGAATGCTGTCAGAGGTTCACTTTGGATCCTGTCGCTGCCACCAGATCTGTTGAAAAAACAAAATTCAACTGAGTAAATTTTAAAGATCTAATTGACCTTATTGAAGGCTTCATGGATCAGGCAACATCTCATCTAGCAGGTAGAGGGGAGCTCTAAAGGCTACAGAAAGGGAAAGGTTTTTAAAGACAGGACAAGGAAGTCATAAACAGAAAAAAGGATTATTTCAGATTAAGTCACCTCCTTTTTGGGAAAAAAGGGTCTTATTAGGTGGGTTACCTCTTCCTTTGGCGGATGGAGAGGGGAGAGGGGCCCATGTGACACTACCTCATTGGTACTGACCAGAAAATTCCTGACTGACTGGTTAAGACTACATTTCTGGGGGAGGCTGAAGCTCCAATTAGGTGAGGTACTAAGCCCCAGTTTAGTGGAAGGCCTAGCATAAGTGACTCCATTTTGGGCCTGTGGTTTTATTTTTAACAATGGGAATGGGCCTCGCGTTGTGGGTTGGAGGCCCAGGGGAGCACCTGCCCATCCTGGGGGCAGAGCTTGAGCACCCCAACCCTGCTGCAGGTACAAGCCCCCACCGAGCGAGTGTAACCCAGCCTTGGATGACCCAACACCAGACTACATGAACCTGCTCGGCATGATCTTCAGCATGTGTGGCCTCATGCTCAAGGTGGGCAGGGCTGAGTTTCCTTCCCGTAGCTCTGCCTGACAGTGGGGAAGGCATGGATTCAGAATGAAGCAGGACCAGTGCTGAGGGGGCAGGGCTGTGGTGATGCTGGGTGAAGAAGGCTAGAGCTGTCGGGGAAGCCAGGTGTCCGGGTCAGGGTGGCACATAGGATGTCAGTCTGAGGGTGGGGCCAGGCTTTAATGCAACTTGGTGGGGACTGGTGGAGAAAATGTGGGGTCCGTAGCACGATGGGGGATGTCAAAGGCCAGGCTCCTTAGGCCTGAGGGGACATGGTGGGGTCAGAGATGCAGGACAGGGAGTAGGACCAGAACTTGGGTACCTGGAGTTAACTATGGGGGTCTGGAACTGAGAGACTCCTGGGGCTCAGGGTTTGAGCTGTATCAGGTGGAACTGGGGTTGGAACTGGTGCCTGGGAATGGCCCTTGTGGGGGCTCACTGGGGTGCCTCTCACCGACCTAACCCACCCACCCACCTACCTCTTCCAGCTGAAGTGGTGTGCTTGGGTCGCTGTCTACTGCTCCTTCATCAGCTTTGCCAACTCCCGGAGCTCTGAGGACACTAAGCAGATGATGAGTAGCTTCATGTGAGGCTGGATCTGGAGAGGGAGGGACTCCTGGGTGAGGGGAAGGGGACCCCAAGCCTATCCATCCTGGACTGACACCTCTCTCCCATCTCAGGCTGTCCATCTCTGCCGTGGTGATGTCATATCTGCAGAACCCTCAGCCCATGACGCCCCCCTGGTGATGTCAGCCTAGAGGGGTCACATCCTGGACCCCTCTATCTACCTTACGCCCTAGGCCTGGCCCATGGCTGCTCAGCCTCCTGCCCTCAGCTGCAGTCCTGGGCTTCCCTGGGTGAGGTAGTCTTGGGGCCTGCAGCTGGATGGAGGGAACCTGGCCCTGTCCTTGGGATCCCACTTCGCTGGAGCAGAGAGGGGAATCTCCTGGGTCTACCCCTCCTGCCTTCCTTCCCCACCCTGCCTGCTGTTGGGGGAGATACTATCCGTGTTTCTAGGTGTATCCACTTATTTTCTTGTTGAAACCAGTTAATAATAAATTTTTGCATTCTGGTTGTTCTCTGAGACCTCTCTCTCCTATGCATTGTCATAACAGGGGGAAGGGCTCTAGTTCCTCCACTTAAGTCAGGCTGGGGGTGGGGTCCCCAGTCTGGAGCCTTTTGGTTAGTTCACTTGCTTATTTCACAAGACTCGAGCCTTAAGTCAGCTGCCAGAGACTGAACAGTGATCCCTGCCCTCTGGCAACTCAGCAGACAGCCCTGCTGATCTAAGGAATCTGTGCTTTGGTTTTCTTATCAGAGGAATGGGGGTACTGTCAGCAAATCGGATGGACTGGTAGGGACTGGGGGAAGGCATGAAAGACTGAGTTCTCCCCCACCTGCCATGTTCTCACTCCTCATCAGAGGACACCGGTATCTCTCGAACAAGGCTGGATGCCTCCCCTCCCCAGCACCGTAACGGCGGTTACTTTACATCTCCATGCATAGGACAGAACAGAGCTCCCATTAACCTCTGTTCCTAGCCAAGCTAGGTCCCTCGCGGACCCTAGCCCAGAAAGTCAACGGAATACCCTAGGATCCTAGGCATATACTCTACCTCCAAGGCAAACACAGCATCCGTAGGAAAATCTGAGACCTCTGCGCCCAGGGGGAACAAAAGGGCACTCGAAGTCCACATGGAGTCCACACAGAGGCCACGAGAGGCTAAAGGCTCGTCTGGCCAAACCAGCACCCCGAGAGTGGGACGCGCTCAGCGCCTCCTTGCGCTCCTAGCGCCCGCATTGTCCCCAGCGGTACCCAGAACTACCGCCTTGGTCTCGTGACGCGCCGGCCACTCCCTAGCCCCGCCCCTCCGGTGCCCATTGGCCAAGCCGGGTTCTGGAGGCGGGGCGTTTACCCGGCCCCAGGCAGGCCCGGGAACCCCCGGGAGGCGGAGGCGGAGGCGGCGGTGCCTGCGGCGGCGGCGGCGGTGTTAGAGTCATGGCCGCTGACGCGCGGTCTTCAGGGGTCCGCGCTGGCGGCGGCCGGGGCGCGGCGGCGTCCCGGACGAGCTCCTGGTCGCTGTGGCCACCGCTCCCGCCTCTCTCCTTTCTCTTTTTGTTGTTGCTGGCGACGCCCAGCGCTTGGGCCGCGGGATACCAGGTGAGCGCGGCCAGCGAGCGGAAATGTACAAGAGCCAGAGTGAAGCCTCCAGTAGGGTCCGGAGGTGTGGGTGGGTCTGTTTTGTGGGCGCCTAGTGAATGGTTGCTAATATGACAGTGTGGTCTGAGTGCATGCTTTGTGTCATTGAGAAGTCTGGCTGTGCGTGTCTGAGAATGGGGCTGTCTGTGGCTGCTTCCCTTGCTTCTGGACTTCGCACGCATTTACCTGTGTGGCTGGATGTGAGCGGGCCAGCAGCTGTATGTGTGGCGAGGACTGGTGGAGAGCTGGGAGTCAGCTGCCTGAAGTTCTAGCTTGGCTCCTCCACTTCCTGGCTGCGTGATCTTGGCCAAGTCACTTCACCTCTCTGATCCTCAGTGTCCTCATCTGAAAACTGGAGATAATGTCGCCCCCACCCCGCAGGCTGACTGCTTGGTATTTGCAAATGCTTAATAAACATTAGCTACTACTATTATTTCTACAGGGTGTGAATGAGAGGTGCTCTGAGAAGTTGTGTCAGGTGGGAGTTGCATCTGTGACACAACTATGTGTGTCCTCCCTGGGAGGGGCTGGCCCCACCTGAGCCACTTGCCTCTAAATCAAGGCTCACCTTATGCCCTCCCCAACGCCCCACTGCAGCCTGCCTCTTAACCTTGGGGTTACTGACAGGGTATGTGTGTTTGTGTTTGGGGTCCCTGTGCAGACATGCCCCAAGGTGGAGCCGGACATGCTGAATGTGCACCTGGTGGCCCACACACATGATGACGTGGGCTGGCTCAAGACGGTGGACCAGTACTTCTACGGCAGTGAGTAGAGGGTGGGGACTGACCCCTAGGACTCCCATGGCCCCTCGGAGCCCCTCGAATTCTTTTTCAGCCCTGGACATTAGGGTGGGGGCAATACCCAGCTTGGGCTTCTGTGTCTAGGATTATGCCCCTTGGCTTGCTGGTCCCTGACTGCCTGACCCCTATTCCCATAGTCAAGAATGATGTCCAGCACGCGGGCGTGCAGTACATCCTAGACTCGGTCATCTCTTCCCTGCTGGCGGAGCCCACCCGCCGCTTCATCTATGTGGAAATCGCTTTCTTCTCCCGTTGGTGGCGACAGCAGACAAATGCAACGCAGGAAATCGTGCGGGACCTGGTGCGACAGGGTGAGGCTGCCCTAAGGAAGTGAAAAGAGGAAACCCAGCCCAGCTTCTGTTTCCACTACTCTGGCTTCTGAGATTTTTATCATACCAAGTGCTGCCTGTATGTGGCTGCACCTGCCTGGAATTTCTCTGTATTTGGAAAACTCCTGTGCGTCCTCTAAGGCCCCACCTCCAGTGAATCCTCTGGAAAGCCTGCCATGCCAGGAGGGCTTCTGTTCAGTATCTCTCTACACTGGCCTGGGAGTGACCCCTCTTCGCCTCTCAGGCCTGGGCATGCAGGCAGGTCTTCTCGTCCCCGGCATCACCAACCCCGGCCCCACTCCTGGCCCTGACAGCTGACTTGGACTTTGCCCCTCCCGGCACAGGACGCCTAGAGTTTGCCAATGGTGGCTGGGTGATGAACGATGAGGCGGCCACCCACTATGGAGCCATCATCGACCAGATGACACTCGGGCTGCGCTTCCTGGAGGACACGTTTGGCAGCGACGGGCGCCCCCGTGTGGCCTGGCACATCGACCCCTTCGGCCACTCTAGGGAGCAGGCCTCGCTGTTCGCGCAGGTCTTTTCCTGGCCTCTTGGGCCAGCCCCTTCATTCCCTCTGACTCCTCCCCCGGTCACTCAAGCCCCTCCCTTCTCTGAAAGTTCACTCAGACCAGGCCCTGCCCCTGGCCCTCTGGCCCCTTGAGACCCTGCCTCTTGGGTGACCTGTGAATCCCATTCCTTTTCTGCTCTGGCCTTGACCCTTCTCTGCCCCAGCCTAGGCTGACCGCCCCCCCGCCACCGCACGCTCACGTCCAGCTGGCTCCTCCCCCCCTCCCCGACCCCACCCCGTCTGCTCTGATCCTGGCTCCTCCCCAAGTGGGGTGGCAGGCGATGGCCTGCTGTTTTGCAGCCGGCTTCATTACCTGTGCCATGACCCCGCCTCCTTCCCGTGCTTAGGCTGCGGAAGGTGGAGGTGGGTTCTAGCGTTGGACCAGCTCCCTCCCGGCGCTCCCCGCAGGACTTCCGACCCTCCCCAAGTTCAAAATGAACTGGAGGGCCTCCCTGGTTTTAGACCTGGTTTTTCTATCCGTGCTCTGAAGGGGTGGCGGTTGGTGAGGAGAGGGCTAGGCCCTTATTTATCCTGCCCTGTCCTGCTCTCCCATCCCACTCTTCATCCTGCCCCACCTCCAGATGGGTTTTGACGGCTTCTTCTTCGGACGCCTGGATTATCAAGACAAGAGCGTGCGGAAGGAGAAGATGGAAATGGAGCAGGTGTGGCGGGCCAGCGCCAGCCTGAAGCCCCCCGCCGCGGACCTCTTCACCAGTAAGGGGGTGGAGTGGGGAGAGGGCTGCCCCCACGCTCAGAAGGGCCCTGGGCTTGGTTTTATAGCCAGCTGTCATTGTCTTGAAATTCTTAATAATTTAGGAACAAGGGCCCGGCATTTGCACTTTGCACTGGGCCCTGCAAATTCTGAAGTCCGTCCCCTGTGGGGCCTGGCAGGTCTAGGGGGTGGGGCCACCCCTGAGCCTGGTGCGGCCCACAGGTGTGCTCCCCAACATTTACAACCCACCGGATGGTCTGTGCTGGGACACGCTGTGTGCCGACAGGCCCTTTGTGGAGGACCCACTCAGCCCTGAGTACAACGCCAAGGACCTGGTCCATTACTTCCTGCAGTTGGCCACTGCCCAGGTAACCTGGTACCCAGAACCTGTGCCTCTGGTGTACATGCACGGGGCCCTTCCACCGGCCCAGGCAATCCCTAGCACCTCCTCACCATCCTCGGAGGAAGGTAGTGTTCCTTTCACCATCACTATGCCCTCCTCCTGGATTTGTGTGTGTTCCTGACTAGAAATGTGGACCCCTTCACCACTGCACACCTCCACCATGATCATGAGACAGCATGGCACGGTGCCTCAGTACCCATGTCTGGGTGGTGAGCCCAAGAGAATTACCCAACAGCTTGTGGCTATTTTTCTGTTATGTCCCTCTGCTCTCACGTGACACACTTCCACCCCTGCCCCCCCATGCCTCTGTGCACCCACATTCTTGACCACGTATATATCGAGACACAGCTGTCCACAGGGGTGGCCCAGGAGACCCTGGCCTGAGGACACCCCCCCATCCCACCTACAGGGCCAGCACTACCGCACCAACCACACTGTGATGACCATGGGCTCAGACTTCCAGTATGAGAATGCCAACATGTGGTTCAAGAACCTTGACAAGCTCATCCAGCTGGTCAACGCCCAGGTGAGTGTGCCTACCCCGTGGGCACCTGTGCTTGTATCCCTGGGCCTTGGGTCACGTACATTATCTATGGGTGCTATCTTAGTTTTCTATGGCTGCTTTAACAAATTACCACAAACTTAGTGGCTTAAAACAACAGAAATCATGTTATCTTACAGTCCTGTAGGTCACAAGTCTGACATGGGTCTCACTGGGCTAAAATCAAGATGTCAGCAGGGCTGCGTTCCTTCTGAAAGCTCTAGGGAAAAGTCTCCTTGCCTTGTCCAGCTTCTAGAGGCTGCCCGCTTTCCTTGGCTCATGGCCCCCTCCTCCATCTTCAAAGCCAGCAACACAGCAGCTCTCTGAGCCTGCCTCTGGTGTTACATCTCTTTTTCTCACTCTCACTTCTTTCTCCTCCCTCTTCAACTTTTAGAGACCCTTGTGATTACATTGGACACACTAGATAATCCAGGATAATCTCTCTAGTTTAAGGTCAGCTGATTAACAGCCTTAATTCTGCAGGCTTAATTCCCTTTTGCCACGTAACCTAACATAGTCACAGGTTCTGGGGATTAGGACATGGACATCTTTTGGTGGCCATTATTCTGTCTGCCGTGGATGTATTGATGTGGGCTCTGTAAATGGTCTGTGGCTGTGTGGGCAGGCATTCACTCTCCCATTAGCACAGAACCTCGTCTCCCCTCCCCCATCATTTCATCCCCAGAGTTGTCTACTGGCACAGTCTTTTTTATTTTTATTTTTTAAAAAAATTTATTTATTAATTTATTTTGGCTATGTTGCATCTTCGTTGCCGTGCGCGGACTTTCTCTAGTTGCGGCGAGTGGGGGCTACTCCTCGTTGCGGTGCGCGGGCTTCTCATTGTCGTGGCTTCTCTTGCTGCGGAGCATGGGCTCTAGGCGCGCAGGCTTCAGTAGTTGTGGCACATGGGCTCAGTAGTTGTGGCTTGCAGGCTCTAGAGACCAGGCTCAGTAGTTGTGGCGCACGGGCTTAGCTACTCCGCGGCATGTGGGATCTTCCCGGACCAGGGATCGAACCTGTGTCCCCTGCACTGGCAGGCAGATTCTTAACCACTGTGCCACCAGGGAAGCCCTGGCACAGTCTTTAATGTCCTCACCTTCCACGCTCTCCCTGCATTGCTGTTTCACCAAAAACAGCTCTCAGTAACGTAATCAAGGGCCTTCCAGAAGACATTTCCCAATCTTCCCCAAGCCCCTGGTCCCTGAGGAGGCTTCAACACCTTGACTACTTCCTCCTGCAAATACCATGTTCCTGGGCTGCCAGAAGATCACACTCTTTTGGTTTTTCTCCTGCCTGCTCCTTCACACACTCCATTTTACTGGAAATGGAGTTCCTTGGTTCAAATCCTGGTTCTGTCACTTACTGGCTCTGTGACCTTGAGAAATGTTCTTAAGCAGTCAGTGCCTCAATTTTCTTATCTAGGAAATGGGCATAATAGTGGTTCCCAGCTGACAGGGCTATTGATGAAAGTTTAATGAGTTCATTTGCCTAGACCAGTAGACCAGTGCCAGGTAAATAATAAGTATTACGGTTGTTTATTATTATTATTTGGGGCTGAAAATCTGCTGCTGCTTAAGACACCAGTTGCAACTGGTGTTGCTTCTCTAGGAAGCCTTCACTAGGCCCCAGCCGAGCTCTTGCTCTTTCTCTGTGCTCACAGGAGTCCCCACAAATACCTTTGATGATACATCTAGGCTGACTGTAACCAACTGACTATCTGTTCAGTTTCTCTCCTCTGCACTTGGCTGTGAATACCGTGAGAGTAGGGTTGGCCTTTGGTTGTAAATTGTGTCCACAGTCCTGAGCATGCTGCAGAATCAAGTGATTGTTTGCTCAGTGAACACAGTGTGTGTGTATGTAAATCTGTACATGAGTGTGTGTTCAGGGGTGTAAATGTGTGTTTGCACATAAAGGCATGTAGTCCTATGCACTTCTCTTCATTCACTCAAGTGTTTGTTTTGTTTATTTTTTAAACTATAGTTGATTTACAATATTGTATTGCATTACAAATATTGTATTAGTTTCAGGTGTACAGCAAAGTGATTCAGTTATATATAATTTTTCAGGTTATTTTCTATTATAGGTTATTATAAGATGTCGGATATAATTCCCTGTGTTATACAGTAAATCCTTATTGCTTATGTACTTTATGTATAGTAGATTATATCTGTCAATCCTATACTCCTAATTTATCTCTCCTCCCCTCCCTTTCCCCTTAGGTAACCATAAGTTTGTTCTCTATGTCCGTGAGTCTGTTTCTGTTTTGTACATAGATTCATTTGTATTATTTTTCAGATTCCACATATAAGTGATATCATATAGTATCTGTCTTTCTCTGACTTCACTAAGTATAATATTCTCTAGGTCATTCAAGTGTTTATTGAGCACCTACTGTGTACGAGGCACTGGGGACACAACTCGAGCAGAACAAACATCCTTTAACTCACGGAGGTCACCTTCTTGTTCCTCCACCTCCCTCAGTTGAAAGTGAGCCTCCATTCATTATAACAGTTGTGTCATCTGGCAATAACCTTACAGTGCTGAGGAGTTATTATTCCTGTCCTATAATGTCATATTTAGTTTTTCCATGAAAGTTTTAAATAATAAAATTGGAATTATTTAAAGTTTAGTAAAATCTCAGGTTTATTCTTGCATCCCTGAAATTCTTTCCAGGCTGGTAATATTTAGCTTCGGCCAACATTCATTTTCACACTTGGCCATTGGTTTGCACTCAAACTGTGTATTAAGAAAGAGAATCTGAACCGACTGGATGCATGAATGTGTGCACGTGTGTGTGTAAGTTTGTGCACACTTGTGGGTCCCCCCCTCCCCGGGCTCCTGAGCTCACACAGACACCTCCCCGCAGCAACAGGCCAACGGGAGCCGCGTCAATGTTCTCTACTCCACTCCAGCCTGTTATCTCTGGCAGCTGAACAAGGCCAACCTCACCTGGTATTTGGGGGGACTGGGGAGCCTGGGGATGGGTGGCATGCCCTGTGGGTCATGACCCTGCCCTCAATGCTGCTGCCGTTGCAGGTCGCTGAAAGAGGATGACTTCTTCCCTTACGCCGACGGCCCCCACATGTTCTGGACCGGTTACTTTTCCAGCCGGCCTGCCCTCAAACGCTATGAGCGCCTCAGCTACAACTTCCTGCAGGTAGGTGGGCGCCAGGCTCAAGGGGGTGGCTCAGGGGTCCTGACAGACCTGGTGCCCCAACATACCCCCTGCTCTACAGGTGTGCAACCAGCTGGAGGCGCTGGCGGGTCCGGCAGCCAACGTGGGACCCTATGGTTCCGGAGACAGTGCACCCCTCAGTAGGTGTCCAGCGGGTGAGGGGACGGGGGCGAGGCTGAAGCTGGACTCCAGACCTCCACTGCCCCCTCGAGTCCCTTCTTTTTTTTTTTTTCGAGTCCCTTCTTAAAGCCCCTAAGAACCCAGCCTGCCAGCACATGACTTTTCACGTCTCCTTGGGGTCGGGGGCCAAGAGTCCTGCGGAGACCCCACCCGGCTCACCGTCTGCCTGCAGATGAGGCGATGGCCGTCCTCCAGCACCACGATGCGGTCAGCGGCACCTCCCGCCAGCACGTGGCCAATGACTACGCTCGCCAACTTGCAGAAGGCTGGGGGCCCTGCGAGGTGCGAGGGCGGAGCCTGGGAGAGGCGGAGACAGGAAGGGGCAGGCCCTGGAGCAGAAGGGGCGGGGCCAGTACGGGGCGTGGTCGAAAACAGCGGAGTGGTGTCTGGAAGGGCTCGTGGGGCGGGGCTTGTGGAAGGAGGGGCGGGTCCTGGGATGGGAGGGGCGGAGAAGGCAGGGGCGAGGCTGGGGGCGGGGCGGCGAGGAGGAGACGCGCTTGTTGGTGGCCGGAGCATACCTTCCACTTTACGCGCCTCCCCAGGTTCTCTTGAGCAATGCGCTGGCGCGGCTCAGTGGCTCCAAGGAGGACTTCATGTTCTGTCGCAAGCTCAACATCAGCGTTTGTCCGCTCACCCAGACCTCAGAGAGCGTGAGGCGGCCTGGACGGGGAGGGGCGGGCCCGGGGGACCGTCCCGTGGTGGGTGGTGGGTGGGACGGCAGCGCGGAAAGGAGGCGGGGAGGCCTCAGCGAGTTGCTAATCACTCTGGGGCGAGATCACCGGGGGCTCAGTGAAGCTGCGGCAGGACGGAGACCAGTGTACCACTTGGGGGTTTGAATCACCCAGGGACGTTGCTGCACATGGTGAGTGGGTTTGCAGAAGGCGTATTGTGACCCATGCCTGCTCTGATCCACCCCAGTTCCAGGTGACCATTTATAACCCCTTGGGGCGGAAGGTGGATTGGATGGTGCGGCTGCCTGTCAGCAAACACGTTTTTCTCGTGAGGGACCCCAGTGGCACAGTTGTGCCCAGCGATGTAAGGCCACTCGACAAATATTTTTCCCTGAATACCACAACCCATGAATACCTAAGCCCTTGGAAACCTCCCGCCATGAGCATTTCTCCCTTCGCCCCATGGACACTTTCCCCAGGTTTATTTCCCTCCATGGATCTCTCCTTCCATGGACACCTCCCTCTCTTGGATACCTCCCCCTCCATGGATACCTTCTGCTCATTACTGTCTCTTCTTCTGAATATCTTCCCCCTCTACCCCTTAATATCACACCCCCTTGGGAACATTACCCCCTCTCATGAGTATCTTCCCCCCCCGTTTTTAAAAATGTATTTTATTTATTTATTTTTGGCTGCGTTGGGTCTTTGTTGCTGCACGTGGGCTTTCTCTAGTTGCTGAGAGCGGGGGCTATTCTTTGTTGTGGTGTGGGGGCTTCTCATTGCGGTGGTTTCTCGTTGCGGAACACAGGCTCTAGGCGCGTGGGCTAAAGTAGTTGTGGCACGCGGGCTCAGTAGTTGTGGCGCACAGGCTTAGTTGCTCCGCAGCATGTGGGATCTTCCCGGACCAGGGCTTGAACCCGTGTCCCCTGCATTGGCAGGCAGATTCTTAACCACTGCACCACCAGGGAAGCCCTCTTCCCCTTTTAAATATCTCCCTGTGAAAAAGTTTCCTGTTTATGAATATTCCCCTCATCCTGGAAGGCCTCTTCCCACTAACCTCTTCCTCCCCCAAGAATCTGTCTTTCCCTCCCTCCCCTGTGTCAAGGATCTCTTCCTGAATTTACTCCCTCACTTCTCCCACTTCCCACAGTAGCTCCACCCTCCTAGTGGATTTTTCCCACCTTATGAATCTTTGCAATCATTTTTTTTTTTTGGCCATGCAGCTCGCAGGATCTTCGTTCCCCAATCACAGATCGAACCCATGTGCTCTCTGCAGTGGAAGCACAGAGTCCTAACCACTAGACTGCCAGGGAATTCCCTCTTTGCAATCTTTAACTCAGCATTTCTGACACTCGCATCCCTTCTGCCCAACTCCTAAATTTCCTCTCCCCATCCTGGAACTCTTTCCCCTCCTCAAGTTTGACCCCTCCCTGTATGTGTGGTGTGGCTTTATATGTGTACTCAACAGCTTCTTGACTTGGTTTCCTTCCTCCCTTACCCAAGGTGGTGATGATTCCCAGCTCAGACAGTCAAGAGCTGCTTTTCTCAGCCTCAGTGCCTGCCTTGGGCTTCAGCATCTACTCAGTAACCCAGGTGCCTGGCCAAAGCCCCCAGGCCCACATCCACCATCCCAGATCCCAGAAGCCCTGGTCTCGTGTCTTGGTCATCCAGAATGAGGTGAGACCCTATTCATATCCCCTTCCATTCCTGGGTGACAAATTTGAGATGTGGCAGTAAGCCACATGGACCCTGGGTCAGTGGGTCTTAGGTTCATAGTCTAGCATCATCAGCCCCCCATTGTGTGTCCTCAAGTGAGTGACCGTCTTCCTTTGAGCCTCAGTGTCCTCTCCTGGGGCTGTTATGAGGACCCAATGTAATCATGGGTGACACTTAACAGAAATGTCAGAGCTGATGGAGGTAGGGTTTTGCAAATTAAGTGAGGCATGTCAGAGACTTGGGGGAGGGAGCCGTGTGGCCATTTTCGGGGAAGAGGGATCCAGTCAGGTAGGGAGCAGCAGACACAAAAGCCCTCAAGTAGGCGGGTGATGGGTGTTCAAGGAACACTCAGTGTGGCTGAAACAGGGTGTTGGGGTGGAGGTGATAGGTCAGATCATGTGAGCCTTAAGGGAAGGCTGAGGGGAGGACTCTGGCTTTTACTGTGAAGGAACCACGGGAGGAACAGGGTTGCATTAAGACTCTTGTGGGTCCTAGCACTTTGGCCTTTGTGGGTCCCTCCTTCCATAAAAATATGTTAATTATATTTCATGATAGTATGGATATTAACATGAATATTAACCATGCAGAATTCAACATAATATATTCATTGTTATTTCATTCAGGTTTTCTTCTGAACCTAAAAGAAATTGAAATTTATACCTTTCCATGGGCCCTAAAAATCCTGTGGGTCCTGGCACTGTGGTTCCTCTGTCAGTTGCATAAGCAGCCTGGGTCCCGAGCAGATGGGCTGTGATCTCACTTCTGGTGTTACAGGCACCTTTTGGCAGTTATGGGGGGAAAAGACTGGGGAGCAAGCATGGAAGGTGGGAGATCAGGAAGGGGTTGGCTGCAGTCCAGGAATGCCATTGAGGTAGTGAGAAGTGGTCAGATTGAGGGTAAGGTAGAAAGTGGAGCTGTTCAGATTTGCTAAAAGAGTCAGAGGTGAGGAGTAAGAGAGAGAGAGGAGGGAAGGGTGGGTGACTCCAGGGTTTTCTCCTGAGCCCCAGGAAGGATGAAGCTGCCGTTGGCTGAAGCGGTGGTCATTAATGTCTGTCCACCCATTTCTCCCCAGTACATCCGGGCTAGGTTTGACCCTGACTCAGGGCTCTTGATGGAGTTGGAGAACCTGGACCAGAACCTCCGGCTGCCTGTTCGCCAAGCCTTCTACTGGTGAGGGAGGACCACCAGGTCAAGGAACAGGTGTGAGCAGAGCTGGGGTCCCTTGCCTGACTCTCACCTGCCCTGGCCCCAGGTACAACGCCAGTACAGGCAACGGTCTAAGCTCCCAGGTCTCAGGTGCCTACATCTTCAGACCCAACCGACAGCAACCACTGCTTGTGAGCCACTGGGCTCAAACCCACCTTGTGAAGGTAAGGGGTTAAGACTGATGAGTGGGCACTTGGGGATGGGGCATGTGAGGGGTGTGTGTGTGGAGGGTGGTGTGCCATGCGTGCAGTGAGGGGAGGATTTACATCTCCAACAAATAAGAAGGTTAAGACCCGAGGGGAATACTTGAGGATCCTCCCACAGGGTTGATATTCATGGCTGGTTGTGTGACAGTCACGCCATGGAAGCACATAGAAAGGCATTCACGTCTATTGTGAATGTCAAGATTATACTTAGCTTTTGAAATTGGGGGTGGGATGCTCCCATTTGGCCAACAGATAGGGAGAGCCAGGGGTAACTGCTTGCAGATTTCACCAAGGATCTGTGGTAGGAGGGGATTTTATCTGGGGTGGACATTTAAAGGTTCACACTTGGATAGGGCTTGGGTGATTCTAACTTAGGGTGGATATTTGAGGGTGCATCTGGCTGGGAACAGGGGCTTAGGCTTGTGGGGTTTCCTGGGGTCTCTCGTTGACGTTTCCTCTTAGGGTGGGAATGGGGCAGGTAACGGAAAGCCTCACATTTGACATGATTCTCCTTGAGGTGAACACCTGCATACCTGGGTCACTGTATGAGGATGTAGTTTTGCTTCCTGTAACAGGGTTACCCAAATTAACCATGCCTAAAACAAGATGGAAGTTTCTTTCCATCTAACGGAAAGTCCGGGCAGGTGGGATGGTTCAGTAGTCATCTAGTCTTCTATCATTTTTTATTTTTTAATTTTTAAAAATTTTTGGCTGCTTTGGGTCTTCATTGCTGCGTGCGGGCTTTTTCTCTAGTTGCGGAGAGCGGGGGCTACTCTTCATTACGGTGTGCAGGCTTCTCATTGTGGCAGCTTCTCGTTGTGGAGCATGGACTCTAGGCGCGTGGGCTTCAGTAGTTGTGGCACTCGGGCTCAGTAGTTGTGGCTTGCGGGCTCTAGAACACAGGCTCAGTAGTTGTGGCACACGGGCTTAGTTGCTCTGTGGCATGTGGGATCTTCCCGGACCAGGGCTCGAACCCATGTCCCCTGAATTGGCAGGCAGATTCTTAACCACTGTGCCACCAGGGAAGCCCTAGTCTTCTTTCTTATTGCTCTACCCTCCTTAGCATTCAGCTTCCACCTCATGGCCCAAGATGGCTGCTCAAGCTCCAGCCATCACATTTGCATTTGAGCCAGTGGAAGAGGGAAAGGGGCAAGGAACATTGTTCACACCACTTTAACTGAGCCAAACATGGTCACGCAGCTACTCAGAACCTCAGGGAAGACGAAACAGTACAATCTATTCCCAGTAGCCACGTGCTAAGCTAGAATCCTGTTCTAAGGAGGGGAGATAGGGTAATGATGGGCAGCAAGCATGTATGCCAAACTCAAAATTTACATGGCTATGACTTCGGTACAAAGTGTGGGCATCACACCTAGGCAGGTGGGGGAGGTGGGTGGGGCTCCCAAGCTATCAGTGGGGTTGACCCTGATGTAGGCCTTTATGAGCTTCACAGCAGGGGTGGACATTTGCAGGGCTTACCTCTGCTCAGCTGCACGCTTACACCTGCCCTTCACCCCCATGTGCTTGCAGACAGCCTTGGTGCAGGAAGTGCACCAGAACTTCTCAGCCTGGTGTTCCCAGGTGGTTCGTCTGTACCCGGGACAGCGGCACCTGGAGCTGGAGTGGACGGTGGGGCCAATACCTGTGGGGTGAGTGGTGGAGGCTGGGAGTGGGGGCTGAGTGACGGGCAGAGTGGAGTTAAAGTGAGGCTCACCACCTTGCCATCCCATTGGGTATAGTGATGGCTGGGGGAAGGAGGTCATCAGTCGCTTTGACACTGTGCTGGAGACAGACGGACTCTTCTACACTGACAGCAATGGCCGGGAGATCCTGGAGAGGAGGTGGGGTGATTGGGGGCACTGAGGGGTGGTCTGTGGTCTTTTGGGGCCCAGGGCCAGTGGGGGCACCTGCTGATCCTAATGAGTGTGGGAGGGAGAGGGTGAAGGGGGAGTGAGGAGTGGGTGAGCGGGGAAGGGGAGCCAGACCCCGGGCCTGATCAAATCCCACCCCACCCCAGGCGGGATTATCGACTCACCTGGAAGCTGAACCAGACTGAGCCAGTGGCGGGAAACTACTATCCAGTTAACAGTCGCATTTACATCACGGTACCCATCCCCCATCCTGCTCCCCACATCTTCCTGACACCCCTTTACAGAGCAGGGGTTATCTCTCATTCTTAACATCTCCCAACTGTTCTTAGCAGTCTCCACCATCCTTGTGGGGCCTGCCTGGGGGCCAGGGCTGGCCGGCAGTGCAGCCCCTCACTCACCCCTTGCCCCCCAGGATGGGAACGTGCAGCTGACTGTGTTGACTGACCGCTCCCAGGGGGGCAGTAGCCTGAGTGACGGCTCCTTAGAGCTCATGGTGAGTGGTCCGAGCCCCATCTAAGTCAGGGACCTCCTACCAGTTCCCTCCCTGGCCCCCTGCAGGACCTTGAAGCCAGTTTCTGTTGCTAGGTGCACCCCTCTGTTTGTGGTCCCCGCTAAGCAGAGCCCTCCATTCCTATGTGAGACATTTACTCCGTGCTTTTATCCAACCCTTACCCAAGCCTCCCCTCCAGGCCCTGATTTGCCCTATCCACGCCCCCATTAGATCTTTACCTCCCGCTGTCCTAGTACCTTGTTAGGTCGGATCCCCACTTTTACTGGGGACCCCCTACCAGACATTCGTCCTCATCCGTTCCACCCCAGTCTTCAATTTTTCTTGAAATTCCCACTTGCTTTTGCCCAATTTCTGGCCCAGAAATTGGCTAGAAGGACCCTCACCCTCTCCTGGCCACTCTCCCCGCAGGTGCACAGAAGGCTGCTGAGAGACGATGCACGCGGCGTAGGGGAGCCGTTGCTGGAGGAGGGGTCGGGGCTTTGGGTGCGAGGGCGCCACCTCGTGCTGCTGGACAAGGCCCGGACCGCGGCCGCCGGGCACCGGTTACAGGCGGAGAAGGAGGTCTTGGCCCCGCAGGTGGTGCTGGCCCGAGGTGGCGGCGCCCCCTACCGCCTCGAGGTCGCCCCTCGCACGCAGGTGAGGGGCGGTGGGGCCGGCAGAAAGAGGACCCGAAGGAAGCCTGCGGGGGAGGGGCGGGGTTGAGGGCGGATTTACCTAGGCTTAACTGGGACCCACCTCGCCTGCCCCTACCCGTCCTGGGGAGGACGTATGCTAGTCCAGTCCCCTTAGCTCAGCCCCGTCACCCCGGCAGCCTCCGCCCGGCCCTCTCGTTTACTCACCTCCTCCAGCCGGGTCTCTCCACTCTTCCTCCCCGTCCTAACTCAGTCTCAGACCGAATCCTTTGTGCCCCCAACTTGACACCGCCCCGTTCCCTCATTGGCTCTGTCCTGGGTGAGCCCCGCCACTCCCCGGTAAGCCCCGCCCCCTCACCGCGGTCCCTCCACGCCGGGTCTCCGCCTCCTGACCGCCATTCAGTCCCGCCCCTCGTGGCTCACGCCCGCGCCACTCTCCCGCAGTTTTCGGGGCTGCGCCGAGAGCTGCCGCCCTCCGTGCATCTACTAACATTAGCCCGCTGGGGACCGGAGACGCTGCTGCTGCGCTTAGAGCACCAGTTCGCCGTAGGGGAGGACTCGGGCCGCAACCTGAGCTCGCCGGTGACCTTGGACTTGACGGTGAGGAGGGCAGAGGTGGGAAGGAGACAGGAGAGAGGCGGGAGGGGAAACCCCAGCTTTGTCCCAACACAGCCCGGTCCATCCACTGCCCGCAGGACCTGTTCTCCGCCTTCACCATCACCGACCTGCGGGAGACCACGCTGGCGGCCAACCAGCTCCGGGCCCATGCCTCCAGGCTCCAGTGGACACCAAACACGGGTGGGGGCCTGCCCGGAGCTGGGGGCCGGGTGGGAGGTGTGGGAATGTTGACCAGGTCCAGGTATAGAGCTCGAGGGCCTGAGTCGGTCGGTGTTCAGATCTAGGTTAGGGGTTTAAGGGACTGAGGTGGGTCCAGCAAATTAGTGGTAGTTCTTGAGGGTTTGAGAATGGAGTGCAGTCCCAAGAACAAGATTTGAGAATCTCCGTCGGTGTCTAGTTCCAGAGGCAGGCGTTGGCTTGACGGTCCTTGGGGTGGGGCTTGTGGGTGTGAGGATGGTGACCAGGCACTGGGGAGGGATTTGGGGATCTGGGGGTGGTATCTAGGCCCTGGGAAGCAGTTGAAGGGTCTGCGAGTGAGGCCCTGGGGACGGATTTAAGGTGGTATGTCTGTGTTCAGGATAGGGAGCACAGGGGTGGTGCGGGGTGGCATATGGGTGTTAAGGCAAAGGAAGTCTACGTCCCTCACTCCTTCTCCCCTCCACCTCCCCAGGCCCCACACCCCATCCTTCTCCTTCCCGGCTGCTCTCCACCACCATCACGCTACAGCCCATGGAAATCCGCACCTTCTTGGCCTCAGTCCAATGGGAAGAGGACAGCTAGACCTGGTGGAGGCAAGATTCCCCCAGAGCCTGAGCCGGGTCCTCCAGGGGTGGGGCAAACTCTCCCCCTTCTCTTGCTGCTGCTGCTACCACCAAGGAAAGCCATTAAAATGCCACTACCAAGAAAAGACTCAGGTCAAGGTGTAACTGAGCGTGGGTTTTTTTTTTTTTTTTGGAAGGCAGTGGAATTTATGACCCAGAAAGGTCCGCAAACCTTAGCTGACCCTTGACCCAAGGCCTTGCAGGAAGACCACTTGCTGGTTTGAATCCTCTCACCAGAGTCTACACGATTCACACCCCACCTCACCTACCACTCTGTCCTCCACTCCTGCTTTACTCCTCCGTCCACTAGGGCTTTGACACAGCTGTATTTTTGTTTTGTTTTGTTTTTTGCCGTGCCCTGCGGCTTGTGAGATCTTAGTTCCCAGACCAGGGATTGAACCCGAGGCCACGGTAGTGAAAGCGCCGGGTCCTAACCACTGGACCGCCAGGGAAGTCCCTGACACAGCTGTTTTGAGAAGCCACTAAGGGCAGGCTTGTGCTGGCTTGTCCTGGGTCCTGGAAGCCAGACATACCCCAGGGCCTCCCATACTCTACTTTGGGGCCCTGAAGGTGGGGAATCTGGGACGTCTTGGGGTGGAGGAAGACTTAGAGGCAGGTCCCAAAGTGGGGCCTTGGACAGGTGGGCTGGAGCTTTGGGCCTCCCAGGAGACAGGTAGAGAGCCTGGTATACCCTGCTTCTGGTGTGTTCTGGAGTCTGTTACAGAGAAAGGAGACCTTGGGATGAAACCTGAGGTTTAGAGTTGAAAGGAAGTAACTTGCCCTCCAGTTGATACAGTCTTGTGTGGTTCCCTTGAAGGCGTCTGGAGGCTGGGAGGGCATGTCGAGCCCACCTGTAGGCCATGTAGAGAACAGTGTTCGGATGCTCGGGCCCCTGATTCTCAGATGTGCCTTCAGAAAATATTTCTATATCCCCCTTGGTGGGGGAACAGGCACGAGCCTGGGCTGGCTTGGAACCCCCGGGCAGAACACACATGGGGTCTAGGTGGCAGATGTGCCTCCTGAAAAGTTTTCTAAGTCTCCCCCTAGAGAGATAGACCAGAGAGGCCCAAGGAGGGCACCCCAGTCTATTTGCCATCCTGCATGGGGTCCAATCACCCATGCTGTGTGGGTTACAGGATCTTAGTTCTGCTGACCAGGGACTGAACCCCGGGGCCATGGCAGTGAAAGTGCCAAGTCCTAACCACTGCACCACCAGGGAACTCCCATCCCCAGACTTCTAAAAATTTTATTCCAGAAGGGGAAGGCAGCAGAGCTGACTAGGACAGTCTGGGGCATGTGCCCCAGGGCTGCCTGCTGTCCTGCATCGGGTCCTGTCGTAGGAAGTGCCCACCAAAACTGCTTGTAAATATTCCTCTGGTGGCAGGGATCAGGCTGGGCCAGGCAGTGTGCCCCAGGAGTGGCATCTCGTGTCCGGTCATCCACGTGCCTTCTGAAAATGTATCCAAATCCAGGGCATTATCCCAGGAGACCCATGGAGGTTGCCCTGGGTCCTCCCTCAGTTGTGCATGGGGCCTAATCACCGATGCATCCTGTAAACCTCTCTAAGGTGTCCTTGGTAGTGGGCACAGGCACAGCCTAGCCAGAAAGACTCAGGGTGGGTGCCTGAGCCAGCCTGTGGTTCTGCACAGGTCCTGGTATCGGACCCATGGCACCTGGTGGTGCCTCCTGAAAACACACCCACATCCCCGTTCAAAGAGGCAATGACCTGGGCTGGACCTACTGGCCCATTGCGTGTGCCACGGGCTCAGGTGCTATCACTCTTTGGTCATGGTCATTGAGAGCCCCTCCTGAAAAGTTTATGTGACCTTTTGCGGAGGGGAGGACTGGTCTGGGCCAGACATGGAGGCCCGAGGGCATGGCAACCCACTTACTATCCATGTGGGTCCCTGTTGGCAGAAACATGCGCCTAATACATTTCTAAGTCCTGATCCAGTGTGGACAGGCTCCGGGATAGTCAGGGAGTTCTGTGTGGAGACCTTAGCATGCCAGTGGTCTTGTGTGGCATGACTGAAAACATGTCTAGTTCCCTCTGGTGGTATAGACAGGGCTGGATGGACCAGTGTGTCCTGGGCAGTGTGACCGTGGCCTGGCTGTCATCCTCTTGTGCCCTGATCATTGCATTCTTCTGTCCTGAGCAGGGGCACAGGTCCAGGCTGGCAGAGAGGCTGGGTCAGGGCACACTGGCCCATAGTGGTCCTGCTTGGGTGCCAACTTTTAAGATCACCTTCTGAAAAGATCTCTGCGTCCTCCTCACTAGGCTAGGGCCAACCCAGGCTGGGTGGGAATGCCCATGGCCTGTCTGGGGCCTGGATTGAAGATGTGCCTGGGCCAACCAGGGAGGGTGTCCCAGGTGCACCCAATGACCCACTTAGGGCCTGGTCACTGGAGACAATCCCTAAAAACATAAGTCCCCTTTAGAATACTGGACCAGCTGTGCCAGCCATGGAGGCTGAGGGGGGCGGCTAGAGGCCTGCTATATGGTGCTGCTTAAGGGTCCCATTTTCAGAGGTTCCCCCTTTGTTGGTGGGAACTAGTTGGAGCCAGGAAGTCAGCCAAGGGGGCAGGTACCCAGACATGACTGTGGTCATGTGTTGGCATCGTGCCTCTCAAAAGAGTTTCCAAGTCCCCCTCTGGATGAGGGCCACTGGTTTGGGCTTAGAGGGCTCCTCACTTCTACCTGCAGACACCTGTGTGGTCCAGTTGGTGGATGCGCTTCTCCCCTGCTTCATTTTTCGAAATCTCTTTCTGGAGGAGACAACTGGTCCTAGCCATCCAGGGAGGCCCCAGGGAGGATGTTCTGGGCCTAGCCATAGTCACAGGTGGGCCCTATTCATCACATATACTTCTGGAAAATGTTTCCAACTCCTCTGCAGAGAGGCAGTGACCAGGAGGGTAAAGGACCACTTCCGAGGTTGTCCAGGGCTTGGGGGAAGTCCCACGTGGGAATGGGTCACCAGATGTGCTGCCCCCAAATATATATATATATATATATATATATATATATATTTTTTTTTTTGCCGTAGGCGGGCCTCTCACTGTTGTGGCCCCTCCTGTTGCGGAGCACAGGCTTCAGATGCGCAGGCTCAACGGCCATGGCTCACGGGCCCAGCCGCTCCGCGGCATGTGGGATCTTCCCGAACCAGGGCACGAACCCGTGTCCCCTGCATCGGCAGGCGGACTGTCAACCACTGCGCCACCAGGGGAGCCCCCCCAAATATTTTTAAGCCCACTTGGGACGGGGAGACTGAACTGAGATGGCCCTGGAGGCGCGTGGAGAAGGCTGACTCACAGCCCCCAGCCCCGTCACAGTCCCCAGTCCCGCCACAGTCCCAAGTGGGGCCGGGTCATTGGGGGTGCCTCCTAAAAAATGGCTAAGTCCCCCTTTGGAGGCTGAGATCAGCCCCGGTCGTCCAGGGAGTTCCGTGGACGGTGTCCCGGGCCCACCAGGCCAACCCCGGATGCTGAGCTGAGGTACACTGTTTGAGTGAGACCCAGGAGAGGTGGTGTCTAGGGGTCCAGGTCCGTCCAGGTCGCGCTGGTTGTCGGGCGCCACCTGGTGGCCTTTTTTTAAAAAAAAAATATAGTCCCCGGAGCTCCACTGAAGTGGGATCCGACTGCCGAGCCCAAGGGCGAGTTCCATAAGGCCGGCAGCGCCGTCTTCTGGGATGCGATACTCTCTGCCTCCGAACACGGACTCCTCTGAGGTTGTCTCTGCTGTATTAAAGGAGAGGGGCATCTGGGAACTGCATGGGTGGCGCATGGAAGTCCCCTCCACCAGCGAGGACTGACGAGGTGTTGCAGGTGACCGGGGTAGGGAGCCCCGGACTCGGCTGCATTCCCACCTCGTGCCCGCTTGTCTGGAGTGCCTCCTGAGAATTTTTCTAGGTCCCCCTCTTGGGGCCAGGATCGCGCGGTGCACTGTTGCATGATGTGCATCCAGAAAATTTTCCCTTCTGAAGAGGGGACAGGGAGGCCGAGAGAGGGCACCCAATGTCCAACTGCAGTTACACTGGGGGCCTGTTCTTGGACACTCCCCCCATCCCCGAACCTTTGCAAGCCTCCCTCCAGTGGCAGGGACCATCCCAGGCCAACCAGTGGGGTGCAGGGGTAGGTACCATGGACAGGGTCCCCAGGAGATGCTTGGTCATCTGAAGTTGCTGGAATCGGTTCCAATTCTGCCTGGGGTGAGGGTGTGGTACTGGCCCTGGCAGGTGAAGAAGGTTCCAGTTAGATGCCGTCGGGGCTTCATTCCCATGTGGGCCTTCCAAAAAAGTTTCTTTTTTTTTTTTCTTTTTTATTGGGGGTATAGTTGCTTTACAGTGTTGTGTTAGTTTCTGCTGTACAACGAAGTGAATCAGCTATATGTATACATATATCCCCTCTTTTTTGGACTTCCTTCCCATTTAGGTCACCACAGAGCATTAAGTAGAGTCCCCTGTGCTACACGGCAGGTTCTCATTAGTTACCTATTTTATGCATATTAGTGTATATATGTCAATCCCAATCTCCAAAAAGTTTCTGTCTTCCTCAGATGGCTGAATCCTTAGGGGGCTGCAAGGGAGGCCTGAGGAGGTTGCTCTTGGGGTCAGCTGTCCTCAGCGGGACCCACTCACCACCTGTACCTCCTGAAAATGTTTCCTGAGGGGAGGAAGGCCCCAGGTCAGGTCCCTATACCAGGAGAACTACAGTCACATGTGGGTCCTGTTCGCTGAATCCACCACCTGAAACATTTTCTAAGTCTCTCTGTAGTCACCAGTGAGCCAGCCAGAGAGGCCCTCCAGCTGCTGTGGGAGGATGCCCGGATCCTGTCCACAGCCCAGATCAGGCCTGGTACTTGGAGGTGTCCCCCAAAACATTTCTAAGTTCCCCCACCCAGGCTGTGACCAGCCCTGGCTGGACCTGGAGTCTGGAGAGAGCATCCCTGTCTTGGTCGTGGGCTCACATAGCCCCAGTTGTCATATTCGTCCCTTGAAAATGTTTCCAAGTTCCCCTCAAGAAGGGGTCACCAGTGTGGGCTGGTGAGGGACACCTGAAGAGCATGCCTGGGCCTGGCTGTAGTCACATATGGGGCCTTGACAAACACGCCTTACCAAATTTTTATTTTACTTTATTAATTTTTATTGGAGTATAGTTGATTTAAAATGTGTTAGTTTCAGGTGTGCAGGCTTCTCATTGTGGTGGCTTCTCTTGTTGCAGACCACAGGCTCTAGGTGCATGGGCTTCAGTAGTTGTGGCATGAAGGCTCAGTAGTTGTGGCTCATGGGCTTAGTTGTTCCACAGCATGAGGGATCTTCCCAGACCAGGGATGGAACCCATGTCCCCTGCATTGGCAGGCGGATTCTTAACCACTGTGCCACCAGTCCCTGGTTTGCTAATTTTTTTGAGGATTTTTGAATCAATATTCATCAGAGATATTGGTCTGTAGTTTTCTTTTCTTGTGGTGTCTTTATCTGACTTTGGAATCTGGGCAATGCTGGCCTCAGTGAATAAGTTAGGAAGTATTCTCTCCTTTTAAATTTTTTTTGAAGAATTTGAGAAGTATTGGTGTTAATTCTTCTTTAAATGTTTGCTAGAATTTACCAGTCAAACTATCTGGTCCTGGTCTTTTCTATGTTGGGAGATTTTTGATTAATGATTTGTTCTCCTTACTAGTTGTAAGTCTATTCAGTTTTTCTGTTTCTTCATGATTCAGTTTTGGTGTATAGTGTACTTCTAGGAATTTGTCCATTTCATCTAAATTACCCAATTTACTTGTGTAAAATTATTCATTATATTCTCTTGTAATCCTTTTAATGTAAGATCAGTAGTAACATACACTCTTCCATTTTTTAATTTTAGTAGTCTGCATCTTCTCTCAATCTAGCTAAATGTTTGTCAGTTTTGTTGATCTTTTCAAAGACCCAAACTTGGTGTCATTGATTTTCTCCATCGTTTTTCTTTTCTCTGTTAAAAAAAAACCTCTTTGTCTAGTAAGTCTGATGTCTTGACTTCTTCAGGAAGAGTTTCTGTCAGTTTATTTTGTTTCCTTGAGTGGGCCATGTTTTTCGGTTTCTTTGCATGTCCTCTTTTTGTTGTTGTTGTTAAAAATTGGGGATTTAACTATTTTATTTTTGAAAATTTATTTATTTATTTATTTTTGGCTGCGTTGGGTCTTTGTTGCTGCACGCGGGCTTTCTCTAGTTGTGGCGAGCGGGGGCTACTCTTCGTTGCGGTGCGCGGGCTTCTCATTGTGGTGGCTTCTCTTGTTGCAGAGCACAGGCTCTAGGTGCTCAGGTTTCAGTAGTTGTGGCATGGGGGCTCAGTAGTTGTGACTGGCGGGCTTAGTTGCTCTGCGGCATGTGGGATCTTCCTGCACCAGAGCTCGAACCCGTGTCCCCTGCATTGACAGGCGGATTGTTAACCACTGAGCCACCAGGGAAGTGCCGATATGACTGTTTTAATGTGATAACTCTGGAAGTTAAATTCTTTCCCTTACCTAAGGTTTGTAGTTTTTTTTTTTTTTAATTGTAGAAATCTGCAGTAGCCTATTTTGAGACTTTTCCAAACTATTGTTGCAAACACCATTCCTTGTCTGTGATTACTGAAGTCTGTGTTTCTTTAGCTTGTGTTTAATGTTTTGACAGTGTTTCTTTTTTAAAATTAAAAATAAAATTTTTAATTTATTTTAAATTTTTATTTTTTAAAATTGAAGTATAGTTGATTTACAATGTTGTGTTAGTTTCAAGTGTACAGAAAAGGGATTCAGATATACATATATATATATATTCTTTTTCAGATTCTTTTTTGTTATAGGTCATTACAAGATATTGAATATAGTTCCCTGTGCTATACAGTAGGTCCTTGTTGTTTATCTATTTTGTATATAGTAGTGTATATATGTCAATCCCAAACTCCTAGTTTATCCCTTCTCCTGCTTTCCCCTTTGGTACCCATAAGTTTGTTTTCTATATCAGTGAGCCTATTTCTGTTTTGCAAATAAGTTCATTTGTACTTTTTTTTTGTTTTTTTTAGATTCCACATGTAAGTGATAGCATATGGTATTTGTCTTTCTCTGTCTGACTTACCTCCCTTAGTATGATCATTTGACAGTATTTCATGACTGTCAGGAGCACTGCTGGTCTTTGCAGTTTGGATCTGCTCTGGGCCACTCGTTCAACACTTAGCTGGACTTGCTCTGAACCTGGGGTGAGAACTTTGAGGTCTTAGCTTTTTTCAGAGTGTGCATCTTGTCTGGGTGTGCACATGGCCTTCTAAATTCCCCTGTATATCGCTGCTTTTTTTTAAATTAATTTTTTATTGGCGTATGGTTGATTTACTTTATTTATTTATTATTTTTTGCCACACCGTGCAGCAGGTGGGATCTTAGTTCCCCGACCAGGGATCAAACCCACCATGACCCCTGCAGTAGAAGTGTGGAGTCTCAACCACTGGACTGCCAGGGAAGTCCCGGAGCATAGTTGATTTATAATATGTCAGTTTCTGCTGTACAACAAAGTGAATCAGTTATACATATATCCACTCTTATTTATTTATTTATTAGATGTTGGGGGTAGGAGTTTATTTATTTACTTTTGCTGTGTTGGGTCTTCGTTTCTGTGTGAGGGCTTTCTCTAGTTATGGCAAGCGGGGGCCACTCTTCATCGTGGTGCGTGGGCCTCTCACTATCGCGACCTCTCTTGTTGCAGAGCACAGGCTCCAGATGCGCAGGCTCAGTAGTTGTGGCTCACGGGCCTAGTTGCTCCACGGCATGTGGGATCCTCCCAGACCAGGGCTCGAACCGGTGTCGCCTGCATTAGCAGGCAGATTCTCAACCACTGCGCCACCAGGGAAGCCCAATATCCACTCTGTTTTAGATTCTTTTCCCTTATAGGTCGTTACAGAGTATTGAGTAGAGTTCCCTGTGCTGTACAGGAGGTTCTTATTAGTTATCTGTTTTATATGTAGTAGTGTGTAGATGTCAGTCCCAGTCTCCCAATTTATCCCTACCACCCCGCCCACAGCTGCTTTCATTTACTTTTTTATAAATTTATTTATTTATTTGTTTTTATTTTTTGGCTGTGTTGGGTCTTCGTTGCGTTGAGCGGGCTTCTCATTGCGGTGGCTTCTCTTGTTGCAGAGCACGGGCTCTAGGTGCGCGGGCTTCAGTAGTTGTGGCTCGCGGGCTCTAGAGTGCAGGCTCAGTAGTTGCGGTGCAAGGGGCTTAGTTGCTCCGCAGCATGTGGGATCTTCCTGGACCAGGGCTTGAACCTGTGTTCCCCACCTTAGCAGGTGGATTCTTAACCACTGTGCCACGAGGGAAGCCCCACAGCTGCTTTTAAATGTCCTAATTTCCTGAAGAGTTTCACTCCATCTTCTCAGGCCTCAGATGGTATGTCGTATGTCTCTACCCACATTCTCTTGCCCTGGTCATCTGCAGGTCTGTGGTCACCTTTATAAGCCATTCAGGCTGCTTTTCCCACTGCGGTTCCTAGTTAGGTGAAACAGAGACAAGTGCCTGTGTCAGTCCTTCAGGGGTCCTCCAGACAGGTTAGAGCAGAGATGCATAATAATTTGCAGTTAAGGTCTGCTCTGCTCCTTTGGGTTCCAGGGAGGGAACTGGGAACCAGGCTGCCATTGCTTCCATACTACGGGCACCACCATGCCAGGGAGAGGGTCGGGAAAGGATGAATAAAAGAGGCATAAAATGTTCCTACTATTTGAAGAAGGCCTCTTCTTTCTTTCTTTCTTTTCTTTTTTATTTATTTTTTTAACACATACATGCATTCTTTTTTTAAAAAATATTCTTTTCCATTATGGTTTATCCGAGGAGATTGGATATAGTTCGCTGTGCTATACAGTAGGACCTTGTTGTTTATCCATTCTATATGTAATAGTTTGCATCTACTCACCCCAAACTCCCACTCCATCCTTCCCCCACCCGTCTCCCCCTCAGCAAACAACAAGTCTGTTCTCTATGTCTGCGAGTCTGTTTCTGTTTTGTAGATAGGTTCATTTGTGAAGATGTTTTTTTTCTTGATTGGGCATTCACTTGGTTGCTGTAAACCTTTGATTGTTTTCCAGAGCTTTGCAAAGTTGGCTCAGACAGTTTCTGCTCCCCCTGCCAATATTTCTGTGGGGGAACAAGAACTTGGAGCTTAAAAAAAAAAAAAAAAAAAAAGAACTTGGAGCTTTCTAGCCCACCTTTTTGCTGACATCATTCTGTGCATAATATTTTGTTACTTTCTTTGTCCTGTGTCTTATTCATGGAGACAGACAACACATTGATCTCAAGCAGGAGGAAGAAGACACTTAGACCTCCTCTTTCATGCCTCTACACCAAAACCCTAGGGTGCTTTGGTTACTTTTGAGTACAATTAGTTTATAGACGATAGCAAGGGTCAGCATCCCATGTGACCCACATGCCAAATCTAGCCCTCCACCAGCATTTGTATGTCAAATTTAATTGGAACACATATATTTGTTTACAGGTGTGTTTACATTATATTTATAGTTGCCTATTAGGGGAACAAAGGCAAAATTGAGTAGTTGTGCCAGAGACCATATAGACCGCCAAGATGAGAAAATCTACTCTCTGGCTCTTTTGCAGAAAAATTTTGCCAACTTCTGACTTAGAACACCTGGCACAGAGGAGATGCTCCTAAATTAGAGCTGCATTAAGAGCATGATCTCTGAGGGACTTGCCTGGCCGTCCAGTGGTTAAGACTCTGGGCTTCCACTGCAGGGGGCACGGGTTTGATCCCCGGTCAGGGAACCAGGATTCCGCAAGCTGCATGGCCAAAAAAAAAAAAAAAAAGCACGATCTCTGAGCCAAATGATCAAATGGTATGGGTTTGAATTCAATCTTTTGTCACTTACTAGCTTTTGTGACCTCTGGAAGTTTCCTGAAATTTATTGCCTCACTTCTTTTTTATAAAGATATGAAAAAAAATCTACTTTATAGAATTTGCTCAGGGTTTACTGAACTAATCTATGTGTACTGAGTTCACTTCCATAAAACATTGGAAATGGTATCTCATAGACAGTAATCACGCTCTGCAAAGTGGTAGCTGAACAGATAGTCCAGATAGGCCTTGGTGTGTCTAGCTGCTGGCCTGGCACTCACAGCAAGGCTATGTTGCTCTACTGTTGAACATAAATTATTATTATTATTATTTTGGCCGTGCCACACGGCTTGCAGGATCTTAGTTCCTTGTCCAGGGATTGAACCCGCGCCGTTGGCAGTGAAAGCATGGAGTCCTAACCACTGGATCACCAGGGAATTCCTGAACATAAACTATTTTACAGACAATCAGCATCACACAGGTTTACTCGCTGACTGTGATGGAACAAGACTAATACGAGGCCACTGCATGTCTGTGCCTGGATTATATAAGAAAATTATCCAAACCACAAAAATGACCAAATCTCTCAGTATTCTGTCACAGATGACTGACGGTTGCTTCTTGATCTCTTTTTAGCCCCATTCCATTCTTTCTGCTTTCTGGATAAGAATGATTCCAGAAATGATTCCAATCATAGAATTATATTTATTTCCTGATACTATTAATCCAAAGCTCTGATTCCTGAACTTCCCCCCCAAACATCCAGTGCAAGCTTCAAATCGTACAATAAGTCACCCTATACTGAGATGCATCATGGTTCCTCATGGCGTGTGGTTTCCATCATTACAATGAATCAGTAACTCAACTCTGTTCCGCTACAACTGTGTGCCTAGTGATCTTTGGCTGCAGGGTATCAATGAAAGCAAGATATAAGTTTTTACTAATAGGAGTGGATACTAAGTCATTTTAATGGGAAAAGATGGTAACTATATAGGAATTCAAGAATTTAACCGTAAAAAATTGCCTTGGATCCTAGAAGGAATCACATAATTCAAATCACAAAAAAGAAGTTTGAAAAAATCGAAGTAATCAGAAGAAAAATTGTAAAAATATCTCAAAGTAAATAAATACAAACATAGAACATCAAAGTTTATGGAATACACACAAAGAAGTTTTAGGGACAAATTTATAGTTTTAAATACATTAGAAAAGAAGATCTAAAATCACTAAGTTCCAACTTCAGGAAGCTAGAAAAGGAAAAGCATATCAAATCAAAGGAAAAAAATAAATATTAAGAAAAAGCAGAAATCAATGAACTAGAAAGCCAGAAAACCAATAGAGAAAAATTAATAAAACCAAAAGTTGGTTCTCTGACAAATGAGGAAAATAGATAAAATCAAAGCAGGGCCAACCAAGAAAAACAGAATACACAAATTACCAAAAAAGGAAAAAAAAAAAAAAGCCATCACTATACATATACCTGAGATTTTAAAAGCTATAAGGGAATCATATGAACTACATTATGCCAACATATTGAATAATTTATTTGAAATGGACAATTCCTAGCAATACACACACCTAGACTCAAGTAGAAATAGTGACAGAAAATCTGAATAGGCCTATATCAAGTAAAGAAATTGAATTTGTAGTTCAAAATCTTGCCACAAAGAAAAGCCATGGACCAGATAGCTTCACTCTTGGAATTCTAACGTACATTCAAAGAAGAAATAATACCAAAACAACACCAATAAAAGAGGAGGAACTGCATCATAAATTATTTTATCAACGCTAGACAAAGACATCACAAGGAAAAAAAAATGGCAGGAATCCTTTCACATTATATACTTGTGTCAAATCACCATGATGTACAGTTGACCCTTGAACAACACGGTGGTTAGGGGCCCCAACCCCCAATGCAGTAAAAAATCCACGTACTGCTATCTCTGCCTCAAAAACAAAGGAATTGATAAATGACTCACCCAAGGACAGGAAGCTGAAACAGGATAGAATTGGACAGAATCAGGACTCAAAACCTAGTTCTTTTGATTCCACACATTCTGATCTCTAATTGAACACAAACGTTTCCCCACACTTAGTTAAAGATCTGTAAAATGAAAATACAGGTACTATATTTATTGAAAAAAATCTGTAAGTGGACCCACGCAGTTCAAACGTGTTGTTCAAGGGTCAACTGTACATTTTAAATATTTTACAATTTTATTTGTCAACTATACTTCAATAAAGCTGAAAAAAAAACCCAACAACAGCACTGGAACAGTATTGGGTTTGGGTAGACTGTGAGAAAACAAAAAAACAACCACCAGGTGAATGACACTCACAAATATAAAAACTTTTAACAAAATAATTGGAAATGAAATACAGCAATACACAAAAGATTTGTACATATAATGAAGCATAGTATTAAAAAATGCAAGGGTGGACTTTACATCTGAAAATCAGTGTAAGGCACAATATTAAAAAGCTTAAGAAAAAGCATGGGATAATCTCTCCATATGCAGAAAAAACGTGAGAAAAAACCAACATGCATTCATGATAAAAATTCTCATCAAATTATATATAGAAGGAAACAACCTCGATCTGATGAAACATATGGAAAACCTACAGGTAACATTTTACCTAGTGGTGTAAGACTGAATGCATTCCCCCTCAAACTGGAAATAGAGCACATGTCCCCTTTCACCACTTCTATTAGAAATTTGTCCTAGAATACTTACTTAATTCAGGACAAGAAAGAAAAAGGCATAAAGATTAGAAAGAAAAAAGTAAAACTATATTTATTTGCAGATGACATGATCTTGTTTGTAGAAATTCCTATTGAATCAAGAAGGAAAAAAAGACTACTAGAACTAATAGCAAGGTCATAGGATGCAAGATCAATATACAAGAATCCATTGCATTGCTATATATTAGCAATGAAAAATCCAAAACTGAAATTAAGAAAATTCCATTCACCATAGCATCAAAAGAAAAAATGCTATTCCAGAAATGGCAGCATGAGGAGCTCAATGGACGCTCTTTCTAGAAAAATGAGTATAAGTGGTATAAATTATTTTTAAAAACCCAGTTATTTAAAGTCTCTAGGAGTGTCATAATGGTATACTACAAATGAAGAAACATTGATTCAATAAAATCTACTAAGTGAGAGTCTAGGGCATCTGAACCACAACTTGCTCTCTGCCCCTCCCAGTTCAGTGTGATAGAAACTCCACTCCAGGCAGGGGCAGCCAAAAACACAAGTCTTCTTCTACCCTCTGCTCAGTGGAGGACTGTGGTATCTCTCTGGGAGGCGCAGTCCAACAGCATTTCTTATCCCTTCCAGCAACATGTTGCAGAGGCTCCTTCCAGGTGAGTGAAGCAAGAAATTCAGAGGCTCATCTTTTCCACCTGGCCGCCATTGATAGAGACTCTACCTCAGGCATGCCATGTTGAGAATACAACCCCAATTGCCCTTGCCCTAGCTTGTTCATAGGGTGGAGGTTCTATGCTATGAGAGGCAAGCTAGGAAGATGAGAGGCTGCCAACCACACCGTTGTCCTGCTCATAAAGCAAAGCGTAACTCAGAGAGATGCAGGTCAATGTCCTCACCCACAATTCCAGAGCTGTGGCTCAAAGATTTTGCTCATAGGCAGAGGCAATTCCTAAGAAGAGATAGCTCCAAACTCTAAGGTAGCTAACTTTATTTGAAACATATGTGAAAGTTCAAGACTAAGGGTATTCTCAAAAACAATGGAGATTTTGGTTGTAAGCAATGAAGAGGAGGCTAGTAGCTTAATGAGAACAATAAAGGAAACAGGTCAGCTAGTTTACCAGAGAACTAGGGAAAGAGATAAGGAAAGCCCTCGAGGGATCAAAACAAACCTCAAACGCTTGCCCCAAAACTACCTCTACAAAGGGGCAGGAATTAAACTGGATCACTCTGGAGCATGAGACTTCTGTGTGTGTGCTTTTTCTCAATTACAATTACCCTGTATACTTTGCTGTTTGTTTTTTTAAAAAAATTTTATTGGAGTATAGTTGATTTAAAGTGTTGTGTTAGTTTTAGGTGTACAGCAAAGTGAATGTTATATATATTGGGTTGGCCAAAAAGTGCCTTAGGTTTTTAAGTAAAAATAAAAGACACTTTTCATTTTCAACCAAGAACTTTATTGAACAACATATTCACCCTTTTGTTCCACTACCTTCTGCCATTTTTCAGGCAACTTCATAATTCCATCTTCCCAAAACTTTTTATCTTTTTGAGCAAAGAATTGTTCCAGGTGCCTTTTACAGTCTTCCAGGGAATTGAATTTTATTCCATTAAGAGAAGTTTGTAAAGACCGAAATAAATGGAAATCCAAAGGTGCAATGTCTGATGAATACGGCGGATGATCAGAACTTCCCAGCCAAGCTGTAACAGTTTTTGCCTGGTCATCAAGGATACATGTGGTCTTGCATTATCCTGATGGAAGATTATGCGTTTTCTGTTGACTAATTCCAGATGCTTTTTGTCGAGTGCTGCTTTCAGTTGGTCTAACTGGGAGCAGCACTTGTTGCAATTAATCATTTGCTTTTTCTGGAAGGAGCTCATAATAGAGAACTCCCTTCCAATCTCACCATATACACAACATCACCTTCTTTGGATGAAGACCGGCCTTTGGTGTGGTTGGTGGTGGTTCATTTCGCTTGCCCCATGATCTCTTCCGTTCCACGTTATTTTACAGTGTCCACTTTTCACTGCCCGCCACAATTTGTTTTAAAAACGGAACGTTTTCATTATTTTTTTTTTTTAACATCTTTATTGGAGTATAATTGCTTTACAATGGTATGTTAGTTTCAGCTTCACAACAAAATGAATCAGTTATATATATACATATGTTCCCATATCTCTTCCCGCTTGCGTCTCCCTCCCTCCCACCCTCCCTATCCATTATTTTTTAAAAAAAACTAATTAATTAATTAATTAATTTTATTTATTTATTTATTTATTTTTGGCTGCGTTGGGTCTTCGTTGCTGTGCGCGGGCTTTCTCTAGTTGCGGCGAGCGGGGGCTACTCTTTGTTTCGGTGCACGGGCTTCTCATTGCGGTGGCTTTTCTTGTTTTGGAGCACGGGCTCTAGGCGCGCGGGCTTCAGTAGTTGTGGCACACGGGCTCTAGAGCGCAGGCTCAGTAGTTGTGGCGCACGGGCTTAGTTGCGTTTCGGTTGCGTTTTTTGCGTTTCGGTTGCGTTTTTACCTTTCTTGAAACACTAAAGCATAATATGTCGAAAATGTTGCTTTTTTCCTTCCATCTTCAATATTAAAATGGCTACACAAAAATTCACCAACTTTGATAAGTCTTTTTTTTTAAATGCACGCCGATATGACAGCTGTCACATACAATCTAACAAAATTGTTTCTAATGAAGTTAAAGACAACTAAGTGCTCCTAGAGCCATCTTATGGGAAAAAAACACAAACGAACCTTTTGGCCAACCCGATATATCCAGTCTTTTTTAGATTCTTTTCCCATATAGGTCATTACAGAGTACTGAGAAGAGTTCCCTGTCCTATACAGTAGGTCGTTATTAGTTATCTATTTTATATGTAGTAATGTGTATATGGCAATCCCAATCTCCCAATTTATCCCTCCCCCTGCCTTCCCCCTGGTAACCATAAGTTTGTTTTCTATATCTGTGACTCTATTTCTGTTTTGTAAATAAGTTCATTTGTACCATTTTTGTAGATTCCACATATAAGCGATATCATATTTGTCTTTGTCTGACTTATTTCACTCAGTATGACAATCTCTAGATCCATCCACGTTGCTGCAAATGACATTATTTCGTTCTTTTTTGTGGCTGGGTAATATTCCATTGTATATATGTACCATATCTTTATCCATTCACCTGTCGATGGACATTTAGGTTGCTTCCATGTCCTGGCTATTGTAAACAGCACAGCAGTGAACATTGGGGTGCATGTATCTTTTTGAATTACGGCTTTCTCTGGGTATATGCCCAGGAGTGGGATTGCAGGATGATATGGTAACTCTATTTTTGTTTTTTAAGGAACTTCCATACTGTTCTCCATAATGATTCTACAAATATACATTCCCACCAACAGTGTAATGGTTGTACAAATTTACATTCCCACCAACAGTGTAGGAGGGTTCCCTTTTCTCCACACCCTCTCCAGCATTTATTGTTTGTAGATTTTTTGATGATGGCCATTCTCACTGGTGTGAGCTGATACCTCATTGTATTGATAGTTTTCATTTGCATTTCTCTAATAATTAGTGGTATTGAACATCTTTTCATGTGCTTTTTGGCCATCTGTATATCTTCTTTGGAGAAATGTCTGTTTAGGTCTTCAATCCGTTTTTTTGATTGGGTTGTTCGTTTCTTTGATATTGAGCCGCATGAGCTGTTTGTATATTTTGGAGATTAATCCCTTGTCATTTGCTTCATTTATAAATATTTTCTCCCGTTCTACATGGCTGTTTTTACTTATTTATTTAAAAATTTATTTATTTATTTTTGGCTGCGTTGAGTCTTCATTGCTGCACGCAGCCTTTCTCTAGTGGCGAGTGGGGGCTACTCTTCGTTGCAGTGCCCGGGCTTCTCTTCGTGGTGGCTTCTCTTGCTGTGGAGCATGGACTCTAGGCACGTGGGCTTCAGTAGTTGTGGCTCGTGGGCTCTAGAGCTCAGGCTCAGTAGCTGTGGTTCACGGGCTTAGCTTCTCTGCAGCATGTGGGTTCTTCCGGGACCAGGGCTCTAACCCATGTCCCCTGCATTGGCAGGCGGATTCTTAACCACTGCATCACCAGGGAAGTCCCTATGTAGCTGTTTTTTTTTTTTTTTTTTTTTTGCGGTACGCGGTCCTCTCACTGTTGTGGCCTCTCCCGTTGCGGAGCACAGGCTCCAGACGCGCAGGCCCAGCGGCCATGGCTCACGGGCCCAGCCGCTCTGCGGCATGTGGGATCCTCCCGGATCGGGGCACGAACCCGTGTCCCCTGCATCGGCAGGCGGACTCTCAACCACTGCGCCACCAGGGAAGCCCTGTGGCTGTTTTTAAATGTATTAATTTCCCAAAGAGTCTCACAAACCCGAAGCCTACAAGAAGTCCTTTTGAGCACCCTCTTACTGATGCAAGTCATTGTCACTTATGGTTTGCAGTCCTCCTTATTACCATGATTCTTTACACCCCTTCTCTTTGACTACAGATGTCATCCTGGTAGTGTTTGTCAAGAAGGCATTGACAAAACCATGATGTAAGTTTTCAGTATCAAGAATGAAAGAGAAGGACTGAGACTGAATCCTAGGAGTATAGAACAATCCCCCTCAACGCACACCTACCACTACATCAAGAGGGCTCCTGTTTAATAACAATGGAATGCACTGAAAGAACTGTACGTTTCAGATCTTATTTAAGAAGTCTCCAGAGAACCCCAAAGATGATGGGAGACAAAAGCTACCACCCTTATAGCCCATTCTGTGTATCGTGGGTGCCAATGTTTCATTTTGGGAACCCAGAACCCTCTGGCCCGTCTCAAAATAAAAGTGCTATTTTCCTATCAATTGCACTCACTTGTCACTGGCACTGCCCTACACACATGATGTCATTCAACAAACTCCTACCATTGATGCCGGTCAAGAAACATCCAAAACACATGCAGCAGGAGACTAATATTTCAGATGTTTTTCCTGGAGGAAAACTTTCCCTGGCAACCATGGGAGCTGATGTCCACACGGCTTTGGACTATTTATTGGCCAGCCAGGGAGAGTTCTGTTCCCTTAAAAAGCGTCTGATTGGGACTTCCCTGGTGGTCCGGTGGTTAAGACTCTATGCTCCCACTGCAGGGGTCTCGGGTTCTATTCCTGGTCAGGAAACTAAGCTCCCACATGGTACGTGGTGTGGCCAAAAAAAAAAAAAAAAAGCAGTTGATTGCTGCATGTAGGTAGACAACACTAGCAAGGTGCCACCAATAACTCAATGAAATAATCAACATAATTTTTAATCTTTTTTAAATTAAAGTATAGTTGATTTACGATGATGTGCTAATTTCTGCTGTACAGCAAAGTGATTCAGTTATACATATATCTACATTCTTTTTCTTTTACATTCTTTTCCATTTTGGTTTATCATAGGATACTGAATGTTGTTCTCTGTGCTATACAGTAGGACCTTGTTGTTTATCCATTCCACATATAAAATCTTCCATCTGCTAACCCCAACCTCCCACTCTATCCTCCCCAACCCCCTCCCCCTTGGCAACCACAAGTCTATTCTCTAGGTCCGTGAGTCTGTTTCTGTTTCGTAGATAGGTTTGCTTGTGTCATATTTTAGATTCTACATATAAGAGATATCATATGGTATTTGTCTTTCTGTTTCGGACTTACTTCACTTAGTATGATAATCTCTAGTTGCATCCACGTTGCTGCAAATGGCATTATTTTGTTCTTTTTTATGGCTGAGTAGTATTCCATTGTATATATGTATCACATCTTTATCCATTCATCTGTCATTGGACAAAATGATCAACATAATTGACAAATCTTGAGGTAGATTGACCTAGGAAAAAAGAAGACTCAAATTCCTTGAATCAGAAAGCAAGAGGAGGCATTACTTCGAATGCTACAGAAATTAAAAGGATTATAAAGGAATACAATGAACAATCATAAGACAACAAATTAGAACTCTTGTGTGAAATGGACAAATTCCTAGAAAGACAAAATCTACTGAAACTAACTCAAGATGAAATTTAAAATGTGAATATCTATGTCTATTTATATATATCTATAACAAGCAAAGTAGCGACTTCCCTGGTGGCACAGTGGGTAAGACTCTGTGCTCCCAATGCAGGGGGCCTGAGTTCGATCCCTGGTCAGGGAACTAGATCCCAAATGCATGCCACAACTAAGAATTCGCATACCACAACTAAGGAGCCAGTGAGCCACAACTAAGGAACCCACCTGCTGCAACTAAGACCCAGTGCAACCAAATACATAAATAAATATTAAACAACAACAACAAAAAAACAAGCAAAGTAGTTGAATTAGTAATGAAAAATACTATCCATAAGGAAAAGCCCAGCCCCAAATGTTTTCACCAACACATTTAAAAAAATTTTTTTAAAATAAATTTATTTTATTTTTTTATTTTTGGCTGTGTTGGGTCTTCGTTGCTTGCACACGGGCTTTCTCTAGTTGCAGTGAGCGGGGTCTACTCTTCGTTGCAGTGTGCAGGCTTCTCATTGCGGTGGCTCCTCTTTGTTGTAGAGCACGGGCTCTAGGCACGCGGGCTCATTTTTTGTGGCGCATGGGCTTAGTTGCTCTGTGGCATGTGGGATCTTCCCGGACCAGGGCTCGAACCCCTGTCCCCTGCATTGGCAGGCGGATTCCTAACCACTGTGCCACCAGGGAAACCCTCACCAACACATCTGAAGAATGGATAATACCAATTCTTCACAAAAACTTCCAAAAAGTAGAATGGGAACAACACTGAGACCAGTAATTACTCTTACTCCAAGATCATACAAAAATATCATGAAAAACTGCAGACCCAAATCTCTTAAAACATATATGCAAAAATCCTCAATAAATACTAGCAAAATGAATCCAGCAGTATATAAAAAGAATTACACACCATAAGCAAGTGGGATTTATTCCATATGGAAAGTTGGGTTAACATCCCCAAATCAATAATGTAGTAAAAGATCACATCAATAAAGGGCCAAGGGACTTCCCTGGTGGTGCAGTGGTTAAGAATCCCCCTGCCAATGCAAGGGACCTGGGTTCAAGCCCTGGTCCGGGAAGATCCCACATACCGCGGAGCAACTAAGCCCATGCACCACAACTACTGAGCCTGTGTGCCACAACTACTGAAACCTGTGCACCTAGAGCCCGTGCTCGACAACAAGAGAAGCCACCGCAGTGAGAAGCATCCCCCACTTGCTGCAACTAGAGAGAGCCCGTGCACAGCAACGAAGACCCAACGCAGCCAAAAATAAATAAATAAAAAAAAAGACAGTTTAAAAAAAAAATAAATAAAGAGCCAAATGACACAAGCATCTCAATAGGCTCAGAGATATTACTGGGGGAAATCCAACATCATTTCATGATAAAAAACACTCAGCAAACCTAGAATGGAAGGAAATTTCCTCAATCTGATAACGAGCATCTATGAAAAACCCACATAAAATATTATATATATATATATATATATATATATTTTTTTTTTTTTTGCGGTATGCGGGCCTCTCACTGTTGTGGCCTCTCCCTCCCGTTGCAGAGCACAGGCTCCGGACGCGCAGGCTCAGCGGCCATGGCTCACGGGCCCAGCCGCTCCGTGGCATGTGGGATCTTCCCGGACCGGGGCACGAACCTGCGTCCCCTGCATTGGCAGGCGGACCCTCAACCACTGTGCCACCAGGGAAGCCCATAATATTATATTTAATGGTGAAAGACTGGATGCTTTCCCTTCAAATATCAAAAGTGAAATAAGGATGTCTATTCTTGCCACTTCTGTTCAACAATGTACTAGAGGTTTTAGCCAGAACAATTAAGGAAGGAAGTAAAATGCATCTAGATTGGATAGTAAGAAGTAACCCTATCTCTACACACAGATAACATGTATTGTATAAATAAAACCCTAAGGAATCTACTAAAAAACCCTACTAGAATGGTTTTTAAAAATAATTAATTAATTAATTATTTTTTGGCTGTGTTGGGTCTTCGTTGCTGCGTGTGAGATTTCTCTAGTTGCGGCAAGCAGGGGCTACTCTTCATTGCGGTGTGTGGGCTTCTCACTGCTGTGGTTTTTCTTGTTGTGGAGCATGGGCTCTAGGCACGTGGGCTTCAGTAGTTGTGGCACATCAGCTCAGCAGTTGTGGCTCTCAGGCTCTAGAGTGCAGGCTCAGTAGTTGTGGTGCACGGGCTTAGTTGCTCCACGGCATGGGGGATCTTCCCAGACCAGGGATCGAACCTGTGTCCCCTGCATTGGCAGGTGGATTCTTAACCACTGTGCCACCAGGGAAGCCCTAGAATGTTTTTTCATCAAGTTCAGCAAGGTTGTAGGATAGGACATTGGAAATTATTGAGGCTGAAGAAGGGTAAGAAAAAGATTAAAGAAAAGTAAACAGAGTGTAAGGAACTTGTGCAAAACTATCAAGTGGACAAATGTACACATTTTGGAAGACCCAGAAAAGGAAAAGTGAAAGAAAAAGGGGCAGAGAATATTTGAAGAAATAACGAAATAATTGAAAACTTCCCAAATTTGATGAAACCTGTGTATATAAACATCCAGGAAGCTCAATTAACTCCAAGTAGGATGAACTCAAAGAGACCCACATTAAGACACATAATCCAATGGTCAAAAGCCAAAGAGAAAGCAAGGATGTTGACAGCAGCAAGAGAAAAGCAACACATCATATACAAGGGATCATCAATGAGATAATCAGCAGATTCTCATTAGAAACTATGGCCAGGAGTCAGTGGGCTGATATACTCAAAGTGCTAAAAGAAAAAAACTTGTCAACCGAGAATCCTATACCCAGCAAAACTATCTTTCAAACGTGAGGGAGAGATTGACATTCTCAGATAAACAAAAGTGGAGGGACTTTATTATCATTAGACCTGCCCAGCAAGAAATGCTAAAAGGAGTCCTACAGGTTGAAATGAAAGGACACGAGAGCATAACTTAAAGCCATATGAAGAAATAAGGATCTCAGTAAACGTAAATACAGGGACAATGATAAAAGCTGGTATTATTGTAACAACACTTTGTAAATCCACTTTTTATTTTCTACATGATTTATGAGACTAATACATTAAAAATTAATGTGCCATCTTATAGATGGCTGAACCTATCCATTTTACATTGATTTTATTAGGTTATATTTCAACGAGTGAGCTTTCTGATACAACCTTGTCACTGAGTTAAATATATGATTACACAGTCTTTCTGGAAGCTCTAGTAAGAATCAACAACAGTCATTAGCAAAAACCAAGATGATCATTAGGAAATTTGTGAAGTCAGTGAAGTTAACATTTAAACTAATCAGACTTATATTCCATCCTTTCTTTATATTTTTCTCTTGAAACCTCAACAAAGATTAATATAATTATTCACCTTGAGATTCACATAAGAAATGAGTAGTAACAACCAACATTTAAAAAGTTGCATGTTTAAGATTATCAAGCACTTTAATATATAGTATTTCCTTTAATCCTTACAGCACTGGTAGATGATCATATTTAATTACTTTTAACCTTTAGACTAGAGCAGTGGTTCTTAGAATGTGGTGCTTATATCAGCAGCATCAGCATCATATGGGAACTTGACAGAAATGCAAACCTTTGGTGCCATCCAGATGGGCAGAATGAGAAACTGCGTTTGTGTGTTTTGATTTTAAAATACTTTTCCTCATCATGAGACATTCAGATCTCTTGGGCATAGGGGTGGAAGCTTCCCCACCAAGCTGCCTTTCAGTTAGTATCTGAGAGGGATATTAATGAGACACTCAGAAAGCCTTTTGCAAAACCAGCAAGTCATCTCTTATGTTTAATAAAGACTAGAGTGCCTCAATCTAGTTAAGGTGACCAAAATGTCTCAAGGCTACAATTTAACCATGGGAGAAGGAAGCTGTGTTGTTACCTGCTTAATATGATGATGAGTTAAAGTAGGGAGTTGAGGGACTTCCCTGGTGGCGCAGGGGTTAAGAATCCGCCTGCCAATGCAGAAGACACGGGTCTGGGAAGATCCCACAGGCCACAGAGCAACTAAGCCCATGTACCACAACTACTGAGCCCATGTGCCACAACTACTGAAGACCATGTGCCTAGAGCTTGGGCTCCACAATAAGAAAAGCCACTGCAATGAGAAGCCCGCACACCAGACGAAGAGTAGCCCCCACTCGCTACAACTAAAGAAAGCCAGCAACTAAGACCCAGCACAGCCAAAAATAAATACATAAATAAATTTATTTTAAAAAATAATAAAATAAAATAAACTAGGGAGTTGACCCGCATGAAGAACACAAAAATAAATAATTGAATAGTAATAACGTTTTGATATATACCTGGCAGTGTCTAGAGAAGGGGGTTAATATATCTGGTAGACATAAGACACTAGAGGGGAGTAGTTTAATAAATAACAAGGAGAATTCACTGAGATTAACTTTTGTTTTTAGCAAATAGCTGGTGAAACCATGAATAAATAATTTTTTTGAAAAAAAATTAAAGCTAATGTTATCGTAGCTTTGGTTTGTAAATCCACGTGTTAGTTTCTACATAATCTAAGAAACTAATGAGTTTTAAAAATTATTAGTTTATGTTTTTAGACACAAAATGTATAAAGATATAATTTTGGAGCATCAGCAACTGAAAGGATTGGGGGTGGAAATGTAAAGGATAAGAGTGTTTGTACGTTTTTAAACTGGTATAAATTCAAATTAGAGTGTTATTATAACTTCAGGATTTAAAAGAACTTTTTTTTTTTTTTTTTGTCCACACTGCACAGCTTGTGGGGTCTTAGTTCCTCAACCAGGGATTGAACCCGGGCCTGGCAGTGAAAGTGCCGAGCCCTAACCACTGGACCACCGGGGAATTCCCATAACTTTAGGATTTTAAACGTAATCTCTATGGTAACTACAATGAAAATAGCTATAGAATATACACAAAAGGCAATGAGAGAGGAACTACCAATGAGATTTCACTACCAAAACAAAACAAAACAAACAAACACAAAGAAGAGAGTAATGCAGTAAATGTGGCACAGGAAACCTATAAGGCATATAAAAAACAAATAGCAGTGTATAATTGATTCACTTTGTTATAAAGCAGAAACTAACACACCATTGTAAAGCAGTTATACTCCAATAAAGATGTTAAAATAAAAAAATAAAACAAAAACCAATTAGCAAAATGACAGCAGTTAAGTCCTTCCTTAACAGCAGTTAAGCCTTTAACAAGTAAGGGAATTCTGACATATGCTACACCGAGCATCAACCTTGAGGATATCATGCTCAAGATGAAATAAGCCAGTAACAAAAGGACAAATACTGTGTGACTTCACTTGTATGCAGTACTTAGAGTAGTCAAAATCATAAAGACAAAAGGTAGAATGGGGATTGCCAGAGGTGGAGGAAGAGGGAAATGGGGAGTTACTGGTTAATGGATACAGAATTTCAGTTTTGCAAGATGAAGAGGTCTGTACATGGATAGGTGGTGATGGCTGCACAGCAATGTAAATATACTTCGTATCACTGAAGTGTATACTTAAAATGCTTAAGACTAAATATTATAGGTGTATTTTACCATAATAAAATTTAAAAAACGAATCAGTTATTGATACATGCTACAGCATGGATGTCCCTTAAAAATTATGCTAAGTGACTTAAGTTGATCCCGTAGACCGCATATTATATAATTCCATTCATATGAAAGTCCAGAATAGGGAAATCTACAGAAACAGAAAGTATTGATAGATTAGCAATCGCCTAGGGCTGGGGCTTGGAGGAGGAAGATGGGAAGTTAGGAAACTGATAGCTAAAGCGGAGAGGAATTTCTTTTGAGGTGATGATTGCATGTATCTGTGAATATACTGAAACCACAGGGTGTTTTTTTGTTTCTGTTTTTTTTGGTGCGCCATGTGGCTTGCGGGATCTTAGTTCCCTGACCAGGGATTGAACCCTGACCCACTGCAGTAAAAGCCACGAGTCATAACCACTGGACCCCCAGGGAATTCCCCTGAAACCATTGAATTTAAACTTTAAGGGAGTCCATTGTATAATATGTGTATTATATCTCAGTAAAGCTGTATAAATAAATAAACAAATGCACGCATGCATTAGTTTTGATCCAATCTGCTAAGCATATTAAGACTTTCCAGGGGACTTCCCTGGTGGTCCAATGGTTAAGAATCTGCCTTCCATTGCAGGGGACATGGGTTTGATTCCTCGTTGGGGAACTAAGATCCACATGCCATGGGGCAACTAAGCCCAGGCGCCTCAACTAGAGAGCCCGCTGCAACTAAGACCCCATACAGCCAAACATGAATTAAAAAAAAGAGTTTCCAGCTACATCCCAATTTAAATAACCTTTTATTTATTTATGTTTTTATATCAGTAAAAATAAGAATTCGATTGCCTTATGGATATTATACCTGTTTGCATTTCAAGGTTCTCTAGAGAAACACTAAAAAACAGATATAAATTTCCTTCCAGTGTAAAATGTACTCTTGAAAGTTTTATTGAGCACATCTCATAGCTTGTGGTTGGTCTGAGAGGAGTCCCTATGCTCAGGCTAGGGCTGTGTGTTCAAACTTCCTACCAGAGCCACCTTCTCTCGAGACCTCGGGATCTTTAAAGTAACAAATGTGTGGGAGTGGGGAAGGAATGAGTGGATGCCTCAGCGCTGTCAACAGTCAAGGATGCAAATGGAGCCAGACTCTATTACATATGGTCAGGTAATTAAAAAAAAAAAAACTTTCTTGACTATTTTTTTTTTTTAATTTATTTATTTTTGGATGCGTTGGGTCTTCGTCGCTGCGTGTGGGTTTTCTCTAGTTGCAGCAATCAGGGGCTACCCTTCATTGCGGTGCGCGGGCTTCTCATTGCGGTGGCTTCTCTTGTTGCGGAGCTCCGGCTCTAGGCGTGCGGGCTTCAGTATTGTGGTGCACAGGCTTGGTAGTTGTGGCGCATGGACTCTAGAGCTTAGGTACTTGTGGTGCATGGGCTTAGTTGCTCCGCAGCATGTGGGATCTTCCTGGACCAGGGATGGAAACCGTGTCCCCTGCACTGGCAGGCGGATTCTTAACCAGTGCGCCACGAGGGAAGTCCCTCGTCAGGTAAATTTTAAGTGTGCTTGTAAACAGGGGTCACAGTTCCATGAGTGGCCTCGAAGCATTATCCCTGACTCTGGTAGGATATCAGGCGCTCCTGTTCTAGTCTACCTGGCCTGGGGGCTCCTCTTGCCCTGGCCAAGGGCGTTTCTCCATCTGGAAACTGACACTGAATTCCCTGTGCACACTTGTTTCTCGCTTTGAGAAGGAGCTGCAGTGTCCGACCAGGGGTCCAGGACCAGTTCTGGTTAAATACCAATATCTCTGGTGGCAACAAACAAGCCCACAGATACTTCGGCACGTAGGGGCGGAGCCTTAAGAACTGTCCAATCAGGGACGCCGCTGGGGAAGGTGGGTGGGGCGACGCTCCGTAAACGGCGTGGACGTTCTTACTCTCTCAGATCATGCAGGTTGTGGCTTGGCGTCTCCTTTACCCCGGAGGGCTCCGTGTGGCTCTGCTGTGCCGCCTGTCGCGTTGTTACCTTCACCAGCCGGGGGAGCCGCCATGAAAGCCGTAGTGGCGACTCCGGGGGACGCTGGAAGCCGGGAAATGGTGAGTGCGCGAGACTGGGCGTCCAGAGACAAGAACTGGACGAAACTGGCCATGGCGGAACCTGGGCTTCCCCTCGGTCAACCCCAGAGTTTGCGGAGCCGAGTCCGCCTCCGGCGCAGCTCAGACCTCAGTCCCCTCTGGCTCGCAGCCTGGGGGCGGGGCCGGCAGTCGGGACCCCGGGCGTCTGGTCCCGTCACTGCGGGCGGCATCTTCGGTTCCAGGACCGGAGCCTTTCTGGGCAGCTCTGCGCCCACAGCCCGTCGTTTGCCCCAGGTTGTACGGTGACCACGAGGATGGTCAACAAGGGACAATCCTGACTCAGCCTTCGTGGTTCGTGCGTGGGAGGAGCTGTGGTCTGGGGGAAGGGTCCCCAGTCCCGTTTTCTCCTGAGTTTTCTGGAGTCCAGTTTTCGGAGCTGGACTCTAGGCGTGTGGTCTTCAGTAGTTGCGGCATATGGGCCCTAGAGTGCGCGGGCTTCATTAGTTGTCGTGCACGGGCTTAGTTGCTCTGCAGCATGTGGGATCTTCCTGGACCTGGGATCAAACCCGTGTCCCCTGCATTGGCAGGTGAATTCCTAACCACTGCACCACCAGGGAAGTCCCATAGATGCCGTGTTTTAATTATCATTTTACCACAGAGACAAGGACAGCTTTTTAAAAGATTTATTTGTTGTCTGTGGATATTTTACATGAGAGAAAGCTGAGAATAACCACGTGGAACTACATTACATGAAATCCTTGTGCCCTCCCTCTGAGATCTTCCCTATGGGAAGTCCTGTGGTTGTAAGTTCCTCTTAGGAAACTTTCATGGCTAATCTGTCCTGTCAGCACTTCCCCTCCCTGGTTGTGTGACACTGAAAAGTTGTCCAGGAGGACTTGGGCTATTTTATCATGCATGTGCATTGTTGCACGTCCATTATTTTATAGAGAACTAAAGATGTGATCAGTAGTTTCAAGTTGTTTAGATATCATTATCTTAGTAGGAGTAGGTGATAACACAGCACAAAAGGCAAGAAACAATCACTTTCTAAGTTACACAAACGGTAATCAAAATCGCCAATAGGAGTAACAATGTCATCAGTAAAGATTTAAGCCAAGATCCTCCAGAACCAAACCATTTCCTAGTATTTCCCCTAAACTGGGAAGAGGATCATTCAGAGCAGAAATTTGATTCTTCGTATGTGTTATAAGATGGGTTATGTTAGAAAACTCGTCAGGTATAAAAACACAACATTCAGGATGTATTATAGCACAAGTTTCCCATTTGGAAGCAATTAAAATATCGAGAGCCATACGATTCTGTAGGAATTTTTTCATCGTGGATACTTCTGAATTGAGCACACTAATAGCTTGATTACTATTATTCAAGGCTTGCTGGGTAAATTTTGTTAAAGCCTTTATGTAATAAGTAATAACATTTTCTTCTCCAAGTGAAGGAACAAATATCTCAGCCAAATGATCATACCAATGGAAAACTGATTGAATCCAGCGTGCTCACATTAAAGGCAGATTGGCAGGGGTTGTTTCCAAGGTTACCTGTAGTTGACCCTGGGCCCAAGGGAAACCAATTATGCATTTCTCTAGCCAACCTGGGGGAAGCCAAGACCATAAATTTGTTCCACAGATCCACTGGGTTTCATTAGGAGCCACCCAATATATTCTAGGCTGTCTGAACCAGTCAGTTCCAAACCAACTACTGTTTTTTTTTTTGGCCACGCAATTGCAACATGCAGGATCTTAGTTCCCGACCAGGGATTGAACCTGCGCCCCTTGCAGTGGAAGCTCGGAGTCCCAACTGCTGGACCACCAGGGAAGTCCCAAATCACTGGTTCTTTTTTTTTAAATTAATTTTTATTGGAGTATAGTTGCTTTACAATATTGTATTAGTTTATACTGTACAGCAAAGTGAATCAGCTATACGTATACATATATCCCCTCTTTTTTAGATTTCCTTCCCATTTAGGTCACCACAGAGTACTGAGTAGAGTTCCCTGTGCTATACAGTAGGTTCTCATTAGTTATCTATTTTATACGTAGTATTGATAGTGTATATATATCAATCCCAGTCTCCCAATTCATCCCCCCTTCTTCTCCCCCCTGAATTACTGGTTCTTAAAGTTATAGTATGTTGATAATTTTCAGGTGGTGTTCACCCTAAATTAGGGTGAATGAATGAATGAATGCCGTTAGGTTGATTATCTTTGGTATACTTGGCTTGCTCCCAGCAAAGAGGGGCCCTCATATTTATGTGGCCGTATCCTGGGATTGGCAAATAAATCCATCCCCTAACTGGGGGATAACACCACCAAAGAGATGGGTAGTTAGTTACATTTTTAGGTTTAACTTTAGCAGGTTGTTCTGGTTGGCACTGAGTAACATCTAGTGAAAACGATTATTTATGGCTGGGTTCAGAACAGGTGTTACTAATTGGCCATGTAAGAGGGTCCCACTTAGTGTTTTTTTTAATTAATTAATTTATTTTTGGCTGCGTTGGGTCTTCGTTGCTGTGCGCGGGCCTTCTCTAGTTGCCGCTAGCGGGGGCTACTCTTGGTTGCAGTGAGCGGGCTTCTCATTGTGGTGACTTCTCTTGTTGTGGAGCATGGCCTCTAGGCGTGGAATAATTTCATGTTCCGCCATAAAATTATTTTTTCAGGAGCCAAATGGGTCAGGGAATGCACATGCTGGAGTAAGGGTAACTGAGCCCCTATAGGCACTATAGGTCTCTTATTTGGTCCGAACCATATTTGTGAGGTGGGATCAAAGAATCCTCCTTTCTTTTTCCGTTTTTGTTTTTCGTCTTCTGGTACTGATTTTTGAGTCTGTAGAAGAAGCTTCTTAACAGTTGCATTGCGTTTGAGCAGCAGACATCCTTGAAGTTGGACAGAAATAGAACTTAAAGTACCTCATTTAGCTGCTATGTCAGTGAATTAATTCCCTTTTGCCTTTATTGAACGAAATTTGAAATGTCCAGGTATTTTAATAATTGCCAATTGTTTAGGTGATTGTATAGAGTCTAATAATTATGACACTATCTTCCCATTCTTTATGGGTTGGCCTGAGGAAGTAAGAAATCCCCTTCACTTCCAGAGCATTCCAAAATCATGAGATACTCCTAAAGCATAGTAGCTATCAGTATAAATATTTGCTGCTCGATCCTAAGCTAGCTGGCAAGCTCTGGTTAGAGCAATTAATTCAGCTTGTTGTGCCAACTTTGCATCTGGTAAATAAGAGCTTTCAATTATGTCCACAGTGGATATTACTGCATATCTAGCTAGGTAATGTCCCTTTACATCCTTTAAGTAAAATCCATCTGTCAACCAAATTAGGTTAGCATTATCAACAGGAATTTCTTGTAAGTCATTCCTAGGCATAAGAAGATAATGTTAACATAATGCAGTCATGGTCATTATCATTCCTGGGTTGCTGGAAGTAAAGTTGCAGGGTTAAGATAACTACATTGAGCCAAAGTAATATTAGGTGAAGAAAGCAACAATACCTTGTAAGAGGAGAGTTGACTCACAGCATAGCACTGAGCGTGATGAGAATTCAAAAGCATTTCAACTGAATGTGGAACATGGGTAGTCAAAGGAGACCCCATTATAAGTTCTTCCTAGCTTTGCACAAGAGAGCTGTCGTTGAAAGAGCCCTCATGAAGGGTGGGAGCCCTTTCACCACTGAATCTAGCTGCTGACTATGATATCCTGTGGGTTGATGCCTGTCACCATGCCTCTGAGTTAACACACCTACGGTGTTTCCTTTATCTTCATGCACAAACCGAAAAAAATGGTAATTTTTGATTCGGATGGCCTAATTCCAAAGCCTACATCAGTGCAGATCTTAAGGAATCTATAACGTTTTCTTCTGTTGTGCATTCAGTTGGGTCTGGTCAGTTAGACTTAAGTAACACATAGAGGGATTGGGCCATGAAGGAAAAATTAGATACCCAATTCCTACAATATCCGGTCAGACCTGTCAAATCCTCTCAGCTGTTTCTTTGTTCTGGGAAGCGAGAAAGCCAGGGATTCCCTTGATTGTTTCAGAGTCAATTAACAGTTCTTCTTTGGACACTTTATGCCCCTTAGAGACTAACTGTTTGTAACAGATGAACAGTGTCTCTGTCCAGCTCTAGACCACAAAAGCAAATCGTCTACATATTGAATTAAAACAGTCATTAGGAAAGGGTACATCAGCCAAATCAGCTTTAAGTGTTTGAGAAAAATAAGTAGGGCTTTTAGTATAGGATTGTGGCATAACAGTCCAGGTATACTGATGATCTCCCCATGTAAAGGCAAAAAGGTCTTGGCTTCCTTTTCCAGTATTAAATAACACACTGCATAGGTCTATTACTGAAAAATAATAGGTGTCTTCTGGATGGCTGAGAGCAGGGCGTGAGGATTAGGAACCACAGAGTGGCGAGGGATAACGGTGTTATTTACAGCTCTCAGGTCCTGAAAAACCTTCAGCCTTTTACATTTGGCTTTCTTACCAACAAAATGGGGGTATTGCGAGGACTGGTACGAGGAATCGTAAGTCCGTTCTCAAGGAATTCCTGAATAACAGGAATGCCTCTGGTCTAAATGGGTACTGTCAAATACTGCGTAGAGGCTTGGGATTATCAATAGTTACTTTATTTTTCTGCGGTACGCGGACCTCTCACTGTTGTGGCCTCTCCCATTGCGGAGCACAGGCTGTGGACGCGCAGGCTCAGCGGCCATGGCTCACGGGCCTAGCCGCTCCGCGGCATGTGGGATCATCCCGGACCGGGGCACGAACCCGTGTCCCCTGCATCGGCAGGCGGACCACCAGGGAAGCCCTGTCAATAGTTATGTTAATGGGAGTGGCTGATTTGATTTTCCCTGTGTCTGAGGAGGAGGATGAGCATAATTCCTCAGGCACTTGGAACAGTGAATCGTTAATTTCCCCTTATCTGTCTGAACTTCTGTTTTCGCAACCATCAGTTTCTCTGTAATTATGTTCTGGTCTGCCTCCAAGTTTACTAACTCTAAAATCATCTTGCCCTTCAGGCAATATGGGCATTATATGCCTCTAAAAGGTCTCATCCTGTCAAATGAGTTGGAGCACATTTCACCAAAAGGAACACCTGTCTTCCTGTGATTAGTTCCTAACTGAAAAGTTACGGTTTCTGATTTTAAAACTCGCACAGGTAAACTAGAAACACCTGTCATTTGAATTGACTGCTTACTCTGGGGGGAGAGGGCGATGAACGAGGGTAGGGTTGAGAATGGATAAGGTAGCCCCCGCGTCTACAAGGGCCTTAGAAGTCACCCCTCCGATTGTTATTTCAGTTTCCCCTAAGGTGTTTGTGAGGAGGAGGGGGAATGCCCTCTCATACTCCTTAGAGCAGCCCTGTTCCTTACCGTGTTCTAAATCTCATTTAAACCTGTGGCAGTCTCTTTTAAAATGCCCAGGTTTGGGCAATAAAAACGGGTGCGGTTTTTTTTTTCAAAACTGACTGAAATTTGGTCCAGGTGGTTTCAAGGGACCACTGAACTGCTGTTCGTAACCTTGGAAGCTTTCTTTTTCTCATTTCTGTAAGGTTTTGGAGAGCTTGTCACCAACGGTGACAAGCGCATTAGAATGCAGAGTAGCCCGATAAAGTTCATATCTTTTAAACAGTCACGCCAATTCTTCATCTAATCCTTCTTAAAAAAAAATAGAATGTAGTACTGAGTCATTCTCATGGTCCAGAAAACTCTCTGGAGTCATGCCAGAGTGTTGTTTGAAATGTCTTTTCAAATCTTTTGAAATAATAGTGTCTCTTGACCTTTGCATTGATGGATTTTTGCCCAACCTATTTTCTTTGGGAAGATTTTCATAGTAGCCTGATACAGATTGTGGGTAATTTCTCTACATTTCTGGTGATCTGCCACCTCATGTTTATGAAGACCCTCCACAGGCATTTTCCAGTTTATTTCTTGAAGCCATTCTTTTGCTTTACTTTCAGAGACTAGTAAATGTACAAGCTGGTACAAGTTTGAATATTCGGGCTTGTAAGTTCTTACTGTAAGATCAAATTCTGTGGCAAAACCCAAGCAAAGGATCTTTTTTAAAAATATTTATTTATTTATTTTTGGCTGTGCTGGGTCTTCGTTTCTGTGCGAGGGCTTTCTTCAGTTGTGGCAAGCGGGGGCCACTCTTCATCGCGGTGCGCGGGCCTCTCACTGTCGCGGCCTCTCTTGTTGCGGAGCACAGGCTCCAGACGCGCAGGCTCAGTAGTTGTGGCTCACGGGCCTAGTTGCTCCGCGGCATGTGGGATCTTCCCAGACCAGGGCTCGAACCCGTGTCCCCTGCATTAGCAGGCAGATTCTCAACCACTGTGCCACCAGGGAAGCCCCCCAAGCAAGGGATCTTATAAAGGATCTGGAAATTCCTTAGTTATGTTCTGTCCTAGTCTAAGGGATATGGATAAGAGCAGGTTCCCCTCTATCTGTGGGTTTCTCCTTAAAGGGGGCAGCTGTTATTTTAGGGCTGTCTTTATCCTTTTTGTTAGACTCAGTAGGTTCTTCCTGTGAAATCGGAGGTGGAAGAGTAGGGAGGTCAGGACAGAGGAACTCAGAAGAGGATACAAAGAATCTGAAAGGGAAGGAGGGAAAGGAGGAGAAGCAATGGCTTCTGAGGTCTTTTTTAATTAACTACTGTTTCTAGTAATTTTTGGTTTGTGTCTTGTAATGAAGCCATTCTATCATTCCCTCATTTTGAGGTTTCTAGGTACCAATTAAAATATGCTTCCCATTCTGGCTGTTTGATCTTATAGTTAGCTGTTTCTAATTGAGTGCACAGATAAACCAATTTAGGTAAATCAAAAGTGCCCCATTTGGGCCATCTCAGGGAGAAGTTATCGTTGGTCAGACCTTGCTGCTTAGTTAAATACTTGCAAGTGTCAGTTCCATAGGTGTTATACATAAATGTATCTGGGGTTCCCATGGGTGGCTGTCTGTCAAGGAGCTCTTTGGCCTTTGAGGCATGGTTCCCCATTCTTGATTTGGTAGCCTAATTCAGATATGATCTGAACAACTCTGTGAGGACAGTGTGATGAATCAAATGTGTGCTGCTTCTAAGTCCAGCTCCCCAAAGCGTTACCCTTGACTCGGTTCAGCTCTTACATGTCTTGGTTTCTCCCTCCAACAGTCTAAAACTGCCACAGGTGCTTAGAGCACTAGGTGATCCGCCTTTATATCATGCGTCCCCCGGATAAGCAAAATTTATTTAATGGTTGGGACCCCTGCACGTCATGAGGATTAATACTCAAGACACTTCCCCTAGGTTCTCAGACGCCTGAGGACACCTTCTGGCCAGAGGGAGAAAGTGTCCCTGTTCCTCAGAGCTGAGTAATTCAGTCTTTCATTTCACTAACAGTTTCTTCAAACCGTATATCAGCTTGTTTTTCAATTTAACCAAACTAACAAAAACTAGCCACCTATGTTTCCCTGTGTCTCCTACCCTGATCCCCCTAGATCAGGGGTCCCCAACCCCCAGGTCATGAACCGGTACCTGTCCGTGGCCTGTTAGGAACCGGGCCGCACAGCAGGAGGTGAGCGGCGGGCCAGCGAGCAAGCGAGCGAGTGAGCGAGCGAAGCTTCATCTGTATTTACGGCCACTCCCCACTGCTCACATTACTGCCTGAGCTCCGCCTCCTGTCAGCATTGCGGTGACTTGTATAATTTTTTCATTACATGTTACAATGTAATAATAATAGAAATAAACTGCACAATAAATGTAATGTGCTTGAATCATCCCCAAACTATCCCCCCCCACCCCCATCCACAGAAAAATTGTCTTCCACGAAACCGGCCCCTGGTGCCAAAAAGGTTGGGGACTGCTGCCCTAGACCCCTACCTATGAAAATGCACCAGTGTCCCTTAAGATACCAAGTCTCAAGTAAAAACAGCTCAAATAAAATTTTAGGACTGTCACTTAAAGGAATGAGATCTGGATATCAGAACTCGCCGGAGCACCTGAGGAGTACTGAGAAGCTGGCGGGGCTCAAAGGGTCCAGGCTGGTACCAGGTGCCAGTCTGGAGTAGACTCGAGGTATCCCCTGGTGGATGTCTTTGATATCCTGCTTGGTGTAATACACCAAGCAAATGTTGGTGAAAGATTAATCAATACTTAATCTAAGAAAGAAACAGAGAATTTTATTCAAGCCAACCCGAGGATTCATATGCAGGAGACAATCTTTCAGAAAGCTCAGAGGACTGTTCAGCCTATTAGAAGTCAAAGCACAGTTATCTACGTTGTTGAGGCAAAGAAGTATACATCAAAATGGCATATTGACATTTTACATAGTCCAGATCTGCAGGCACAAGGTGATGGGTCGTCATGACCCCTTACAGGACTGAGAGAGGAATGTTATCTTTTAAGGCATATCCTTACTGGAATCAGAAGAAAATTGTTCTTTATGGTCAAGCAGGCATTCCTGTCTTTGAGGAGATCTGGTTAATGTAGAACGTAGAGGCACACTGCACATAAAAGGCGGGGGAGTGGCCCAAATGGGCAGAGAGAATATGTTTAAATTCTCTTGTCCTGCATTAAAATATAAATTTTAGTTCATGAACATTTTGTATGATTTGCAGTTTTATAACTGTTAGTGTGTAAAGGATGAAATCTTTGGATGTTTTCCTGTGTAGAAGAGTTAAGATTAAATTAAGTTAAAATCAAATTTAAAAAGCAAGATAAATAAAAACTATTTAATGGTAAGAGGGTTTCTATAAATTACCCAGTTTATTTTAAATTAAAAATGCATGGGGACTTCCCTGGCCGTTCAGTGGTTAAGGCTTCATCTTCCAGTGCAGGGGGTGCAGGTTCAATCCCTGGTCAGCGAGCTAAGATCCCACATGCCTTGTGGCCAAAAAACCAAAACAGAAGCAATATTGTAACAAATTCAATAAACACTTTGAAGATGGTCCCCATGAAAAAAAAGTCTTAAGAAAAGATGCATAGAAGGTTAGCAAAAATCTGAAAGATAAGAAGGTCTGAAGTAGACTCATCACCGGAAAATCCTGGTCCCTCCAGTGCTCTTGCTTCAGCCACCCCCAAATAACCAGTGTCGATCATTTCTTGAGCATCCTGTTAGTGTCTCTTTATATGAAAAGAGACAGTTGCAAACGCATGTCTTTTGACCCACCTTTGTCCTTGTAATGACGAGTCGTTCCCATTTTGAAAAAAAGTTTTTGTATATATTTTGAATTGTTAAATCTTATTCTTTTATTATTTTAAAAATATTTTAATTTTATTGGAGTACAGTTGATTTACAGTGTGTTCGTTTCAGGTGTACAGCAAAGTGATTCAGTTAAACCTATATTCATTCTTTTTTAGATTCTTTTTTCATATAGGTTAGCACAGAATATTGGGTAGAGTTCCCTGTGCTATACAGTAAGTCGTTGTTGGTTTTTTTTTTGTTGTTTTTTTTTGATGTTTGACAGCCCCTAGCTTAAGCCTCCCTTCCTTTCCCCTTGTGCCGCCACCTGGGCAAACTGATGAGGAAGCCTGAGTGGTCTCTCCTTGAGAGCAGGAGGTTCCGGCCACACAAGCCCTGCCAGTGCAGGAACTATTGTCCCCGCCCTAACTGCAGTGAACACCCAGGCCAGGCTCCTTTCCTTGCTTTCTGAAGCCATTTCAGTGCTGCTGGAGAGGCTGCCCCTTCCCTGAGACCTCAGTTATGTGATTCATAAGCCTTTTCCTTCCCCCTTGGTGTGTGTGTGGGGGGGCACACTGCATCCACACATGACCACCACCCGTGGGTCTGTCTTCTGCTCTGACTCGCTCACCTGCTCTGCTGTCTGATGGCGGCCGGTGCTGTGGGCTGCTGGGTGTCGGGGAGCTCGTGCTGTGAGCTGTGCTGCCTGCCCTGTGTTGTATTATTGACCCCACCAGTTCTGGATTCAGGTAATTTCTTGTTGTTTGGGAGCAAGTACGGGATTGGGGCCCTTCTTAAAGTGGTCCTGGGTCGATGTCTTGGTGGGAACCTATGTGTTTAGAGGGAACCATGTGTTTAGAGTGAATCTGTTGAGTGTGGTGCTTGTTTGGCTTCAAAGTACAGGGTATGGGGGGGTTGGGTATACTCTGGGCAAGAGCTGGCTCCATTGGCCGGTCACTCCTGAAAGAGTAGTTCCTTAAAAAGAGAAAGGAAAACCGAGGTGAGACGGGGAATGGCAGCCCTTAGGCGGCAGGCTGAATCTACACTCTTAACACCAGAGGGCTCATCAGGACTCTTCAGTACCTCTGCTGCTGCTACTGCCCCGCCTCTGAGGTAAGATTCTGGCTCTTGGGGCTCTAGGGGAAAACACCCGTGGCATCCCTGTAGCACAGCAAAGCCAATCTAATCCCGAGGTCTTTAAACCCTACAACTTCCACTGGAGAGGTCCCTAACTCTGATGGCACTAATGTGATGCTCTCTGGAGGAAAAAATTTATAAATACCAGGGTAGAGAGGTCACCCCCCTCCACGAAGCATGTCCAGTGGTGAAGGAAACAGAATAGGGAAGGAAGAGAGGGAGGAAAAGAAGGAAAAATACTAAAACAAAGGTCCACAATTTGACCCAATTGGAAATCTGAAATATTCTAAAAGAATTTGTACAACCAAAAAGATAAAGGGGTGCTGCTTGGCTTTCAGGCCTCTACAACATGGTTTTTAAATTAACTTTACCATCTGCTGTACTGCAGTAAGTCACAGACCCTTATGCAATTAATTAATACAAGGTCTCAAATTATAGTTATATCTGGGAGTCACACTAAATTTAAGCAAGGTACTCCCGATAATCATAGGCAGAGGGCTTCCCTGGTGGCGCAGTGGTTGAGAGTCCGCCTGCCGATGCAGGGGACACGGGTTCGTGCCCCGGTCCGGGAAGATCCCACATGCTGTGGAGCGACTGGGCCCGTGAGCCATGGCCGCTGAGCCTGCGCGTCCAGAGCCTGTGCTCCGCAACGGGAGAGGCCACAGCAGTGAGAGGCCTGCGTACCGCAAAAAAAAAAAAAAAAAAAAGTAAGCACATATAAATTGAGTATTTCTAAAGTGTAATAGAAACTAACCCAAATGAATCTCAAGTTCATGTGATCTAGGAAATACTCAAATTAATATTTGATATTAAAGTTTAAATTTCTTAGCTTACTTAATACAGACATGTCTTAGGTTTATTACACCTAGGTCTACTAAAAGTCAAATAAGATCATATTATCTCCGTTACAAAATTTATTAGCAAAAATAAAAACAGCTTGGGAAGATGACTGACTTTGTCTCATGAAGTTTTTTTGGGTCATCTAAATATAATTGTTGAGAACAAATAGATATAAATGGGGTAAGAGCTTTTAGGTGAACTCTTTAAAGTAATATGTTTTATGATATGTCTGCTTAAAAATGGTTTCTCCAGATTTTTGGTAAGTTGAAACCATAGAATTTTGCTAAGTTAAGTGACAAAAGTTTATTAAATATCTAGGTCATTCCCAAATACGATACTGAAACGTTGATTACTGAACAAAGACTTCCTTTTACAGAAAAACTAAGGATATTTAGGACTATTAATAAAAATGTTTGGTGTCACACAAAATTTTTCTAACAAAAGTACATGTTTTTAGAAATCATAAATAGTATTTATAGGGCTTCCCTGGTGGCACAGTGGTTAAGAATCCGCCTGCCAATGCAGAGGACACAGGTTCGAGCCCTGGCCCGGGAAGATCCCACATGCTGTGGAGCAACTAAGCCCATGCGCCACAACTACTAAGCCTGCGCTCTAGAGTCCACGAGCCACAATTGCTGAGCCCATGTGCCACAACTACTGAAGCCCACATGCCTAGAGCCTGTGCTCTGCAACAAGAGAAGCCACCACAATGAGAAGCCCGTGCACCACAATGAAGAGTAGCCCCCACTCACCACAAATAGAGAAAAGCCCGCGCACAACAACGAAGACCCAACACAGCCAAAAATAAATAAAAATTAAAAAAAAAAAATTATTAAGAAAGACAGTTCATAATTGTTTACTTCTTAGTTTAGACTAGAAATTAAGGTTTTTAAAGATTAAGAATTCTAGTTAATATATGTAATTAAAACTACTAAAATTAATAAGGAAGACATCTTTGTAAGGAAAAAAAGGTATAAGGAGTGGAAATACATTTTCTTAAGGGAAAAGAAAGTAATTTTATCCTGGGGACATAGAAAGAAGGGGAGAGCACAGAACAAAATCTGAAGGTAAAAAAGTAAGTTATAGGGCTTCCCTGGTTTTCTTGGAATATTGATCTGCTTTTGATAACAAATTGTAAAGTTTCTTTACCTTTTTCTTTTTTTGCGGTACGTGGGCCTCTCACTGTTGTGGCTTCTCCCATTGCGGAGCACAGGCTCCGGACGCGCAGGCTCAGCGGCCATGGCTCACGGGCCCAGCCGCTCCGCGGCATGTGGGATCTTCCCGGACCGGGGCACGAACCCGCGTCCCCTGCATCGGCAGGCGGACTCTCAACCACTGCGCCACCAGGAAAGCCCTCTTTACCTTTTAAGTAATCTGTTGTAACTTTCTGTATTTGCCGTTAAAATCTTTTATTGTCACTTTGGTTGAGTGAATAAGTATTGTTTCACAGTGACCTGTGAGCCTATTTGACTGTTTTAAAACCTTTTGATATCCTTGATAAAATTCCCCATGTCGAATTCTAAGTGAAGTTCTTTTGACCTCTAGCTAACTTGGGATGCTTTTGAGGGCCCCTGAAACATCCCAAAGAGAGAGATTAAACTAATTACGTTTATTTGGTATGTTAAATTACTGAGAAACATTGTCAAGTAAGTGGTGATAAACCTTCTTAGGTTATATTGTGTGGGTAAATGTCATTAATATAGATATTCTAGAAATTATATGGAAATTCTAAAAATCTGATATGTCTTAGTATAATATTATCAGTCATAATTCTAGTTATTACCTTAAAATGTATGTCACAGAAATAACCAAATTTCTTTGTCAATTGCATTGTAATCAGATCTTTATGCCATTTTAAGTCTTTAAAATTTTTTTTATTTTATTGACGTATAGTTGATTTATAATGTTGTATTAATTTCTACTGTACAACACAGTGATTCAGTTATACATATATACATTCTTTTTCATATTCTTTTCCATTATGGTTTATCACAGGATATTGAATATAGTTCCCTGTGCTGTACAGTAGGACCTTGTTGTTTATCCATCCTATATATAATAGTCTGCATCTGCTAATCCCAAACTCCCAATCCATCCCTCCCCCTCCCCCTTGGCAACCACAAGTCTGTTCTCTATGTCTGTGAGTTGGTTTCTGTTTTGTAGATAAGTTCGTCATAGTTTATTTTATCTTAAAAATTTATTTATTTTTTGGCCACACTGTGAGATGTGTGAAACTTCCCTGACCAGGGATCGAACCCACAGTGGAAGCGTGGAGTTTTTACCACTGGACCACCAGGGAAGTCCCATTTTTGTCATATTTTAGATTCCACATATAAGTGATATCATATGGTATTTTGCTTTCTCTTTCTGACTTACTTCACTTAGTGTGATAATCTCTAGGTCCATCCATGTTGCTGCAAATAGCATTATTTCATTCTTTTTTATGACTGAGTAGTATTCCACTGTATATATGTACCACATCTTCTTTATTCATCTGTTGATGGACATTTAGGTTGTTCCCATGTCTTGGCTGTTGTAAGTAGTGCTGCAATGAAAGGGGGTGGGATCCATGTATCTTTTTGAATTATAGTTTTCTCTGGATATATGCCCAGGAGTGGGATTGCAGGATCATATGGCAACTCTATTTTTACTTTTTTGAGGAACCTCTATACTGTTTTCCATAGTGGCTGCACCAATTTACATTCCCACCAACAGTGTCGGAAGGTTCCGTTTTCTCAACACCCTCTCCAGTATTTGTTATTTATAGACTTTTTAATGATGGCCATTCTGACTGGTGTGAGGTGATACATTGTAGTTTTTTAAAAATGTTTATTTACTTATTTGGTTGCGCCAGGTCTTGTTTGCAGCAGGTGTGCTCCTTAGTTGCGACTCGTGGACTCCTTAATTGCGGCATGCGAACTCTTAGTTGTGGCATGTGTGTGGGATCTAGTTCCCTGACCAGGGATCGAACCCGGGCCCCCTGCATTGGGAGCGCAGAGTCTTAGCCACTGCACCACCAAGGAAGTCCATCCCCATTGTAGGATTTTTTTTAAAATCACTTTTCAAAATTTATTTATTTATTATATTTTAAAGGGAACTTTATTTTTATTTATTTATTTATGGCTGCGTTGAGTCTTCATTGCTGCGCAGGCTTTCTTTAGTTGCAGTGAGCAGGGGCTACTCTTCATTGCAGTGCATGGGTTTCTCTTTGCGGTGGATTCTCTTGTTGCGGAGCACGGGCTCTAGGCACATGGGCTTCAGTAGTTGTGGCACAAGGCCTCAGTAGTTGTGGCGTGCAGGCTTAGAAGTTGTGGTGCACAGGCTTAGTTGCTCCGTGGCATGTGGATCTTCCTGGGTCAGGGCTCGAACCCGTGTCCCCTGCATTGGCAGGCGGATTCTTAACCACTGCACCACCAGGGAGGCCCCCCCTATTGCAGTTTTGATGTTCATTTCTCTAATAATTAGTGATGTTGAGCATCTTTTTGTGTGCCTGTTGGCCATCTGTATGTCTTCTTTGGAGAAATGTCTATTTAGGTTTTCTGTCCATTTTTTGATTGGGTTATTTGTTTTTGTTAGTGAGTTGTATGAGCTGTTTGTATATTTTGGAAATTAAGCCCTTGTTGGTCATATCATTTGCAAATATTTTCTCCTAGTCCATAGATTGTCTTTTCATTTTGTTTATGGTTTCTTTTTCTGTACAAAAGCTTGTAAGTTTGATTAGGTCCCATTTGTTTATTTTTGCTTTTATTTCTATTGCCTTGGGAGACTGACCTAAGACAGCCATTTTAAGTTTTTTGTCACTTACAATCATCGTTTTACTCTGATGCTTTTATAAAATGAAGATCTTCAGGAAGATTCATAAGAGAACTTTCTGACAAATATAGGTTTCTGATGAGTTGTAGATCATACTACTAAGCTGGAAAACCTTTCCTCTTATGCTAACTATGACCTGCAGCAAGTTGATAAAGTATACCTTTGTAAAAGAAGATGAAACATTTATCTTTTTCTCTTTACCTGATCTCTCCAGAATTTGCCTTCTCCAGCTGGCTCCCCTCTGGACTTGATGACTTCTTGTGATCCAGATTACAACTAGTTATACTATACTAATCATTATTTTAATTTGTTCTCTCTTGGTTGTTTTCAAGCTGTTTATGCTTTGTATCTCTTTTTGTTGTACTATGACCTTATTAATGTTACTAGCTATATTACTTACATCGTGTCTGTTTTATAGGATGGTTGTCTCTTGCATTACCCAATGTGTAACCAGCCTCTGACAAAATTAATGATGACTAAACATCTTGAGGCAATTGATCACATTTATAGCTCTATATAAAATTAATTGTATGGGCTTCCCTGGTGGCACAGTGGTTAAGAATCTGCCTGCCAATGCAAGGGACACGGGTTCGAGCCCTGGTCCGGGAAGATCCCACGTGCCACGGAGCAGCTAAGCCCATGCGCCACAACTACTGAAGCCCATGCGCCTAGAGCCCGTGCTCTGCAACGAGAAGCCACTGCAGTGAGAAGCCACGCACTGCAAGGAAGAGTAGCCCGCGGTCGCCGCAACTAGAGAAAGTCCGTGCGCAGCAATGAAGACCCAATGCAGCCAAAAATAAATAAATTAATAAATTAAAAAAAAATTAATTGTAATAGTGCAACTGTAGATATGGGAAGAAGCAACAAGGGAAAACATTTCCTCGTTGATAATAGACTTGTAAGACGGATGATCCAGAGAATTTTAGGTTATTAACAGGGTCTAATCCAGATACAGCACATGAACAGCCTATCACCGAGATCCTCACCTGACCTAGCAATGAACCTTCCTAGCACCAGGGGTCAAATTGGTCATGAAATGCCTCTCAAACCTCGATAAGATTTATGCCCAAGGGGCATTGTAAAGAAAAAATGTTTCCCGTGATTCCAGTTCTGCAAGGATCAAGCCATTAGCTTGAGTCACCCACCAACAGTGCATCCTAAGGGGAATTCAGGATGGAGAAAAACAGGAAGCATTCTGTGCTTTGGATATATTGACCCTGGGATAGTTAGGTTGCATATCTGAGAAAACTTTCAGTGACCCCAGATTCTTACGTCTTCCCATACATAGAAAAGCACTAAAATCAGTAACTTGAGATGTCTGTTCTTTGTGATTAGCAGTAATCTTTTTTTTTCTTTGGCCATACGGCACATCTTGCAGGATCTTAGTTCCCCAACCAGGGATTGAAGCCATGCCCCTGCAGTGGAAGCGCGGAGTCCTAACCACTAGACCGCCAGGGAATTCCCGGCAGTAATTTTTTTATGTTTGACTACATGTTTTTCCCAGCAAAAAAATTCATATATATCCTGGCTCCGCCCTTACTCTTCAGAGCAGTTCCTCAGAGCTCTCTGAGAGGCTGTCTCCTGGGCTATAGTCTTCAGTAAGGCCCCCGAATAAAAGTTAACTCATAACTTTTACATTATGCATTTTTCTTTCAGTTGACAGGGCCTTGAATGATTTATATTCTTTGAGATGGTCAAAGTGCAGCCACAGGTGGAGACAGGAGAGGCTCAGGAAAAAAAAAAAGCATTTTATTATACTCACACTGTTCATGTTGGTCTCAGCCTATGGTAGTGATGCCAAAATTTGATCAGCCAGGAATGCCTGAGATACTCACCTAGGCTTGTACTGCTTGTGGCGAGCCCTGATAGACAATTCCCCACCTGAGTCAGTGTGGTTGCTGGACAGGCCCTTGTGGTTCTATCATGATGGTAAGATGAATCTCAGCAACAACCATCAGGGTTATTGGAAAAAAAACAAGATTAATTACTAACAAGTTCTGGGCCCAAGGGTTGTGGGTGGTAGTGGGGAGCACACCAGGAGACTCAGACTTTATTGGGGTCCAAGGGCAAGGTAGCTAGCGTTTCTGGGGTTCACCCATTATTGGAGAATTTAAAACATAAGAGCGAGAATTAAAGCCCAGGGTGGGGGGACTTCCCTGGCAGCACAGTGGTTAAGAATCTGCCTGCTAAGGTAGGGGACACAGGTTCGAGCCCTGGTCCGGGAAGATCCCCCATGCCGTGGAGCAACTAAGTCCGTGCGCCAAAACTACTGAGCCTGCGCTCTAGAGCCCACAAGCCACAACTACTGAAGCCCGCGTGCCACAACAACTGAAGCCCGCACGCCTAGAGCCCATGTTCTGCAACAAGAGAAGCCCCTGCCCTGCAATGAGAAGCCCGTGCACCACAATGAAGAGTAGCCCCCGCTCGCCGCAACTAGGGAAAGCCCGTGCGCAGCAACGAAGACCCATCGCAGCCCAAAGTAAATAAATACATACATACATACAAACCTTGAGTATATTGAAAAAAAAAAAGAAAACAGAAAAACCCAGGGTGGGAAAAGCTGGGTGACTCAAGTAGTCAGTTGCCTGGGTCACCCAGGGCTTTCTAGACAGGGAATTCATGGATGGTGCAGCCTGGCTCCATCTAGTTGTGTCGTTGGCAAGATGGATGTCTTTGAAATGGGTGCCTCAGCAGTCAAAAGCTTAAAATCAGGTACTTATGTTACAGTCAAAAATGTGCCTTAGTGTCGGGCAGTTACACTACACCCATCCTAGAGACAGGAGGCATGGCGTGCCACACCATCCCGTGCGGGGCCATGTGGGAAAGATACCAGGGCAGTCAGGAGGCAGAAGTCTGGAGGGTGGGAATGGATAGAGTTTCGGCTACAGGCTTTCTTGGGGGTTTCTCCAGCAAAAGCAAAGCAGGGCAGAGTGAACAGTTTAGGATTGGCTAGTTTGAATAATTTTGGTGGGCTTTGGACTACAGGGGTGGTACCTAGTTGCCTGGTACCTGGCCCTGGGATGATGCAGGCAAGGGAATATTGCTGGGGACAGGGTGAGGGGGTGGGTACAGGCGAGGCAGAGGAGGTCTGGCTCTGAATTCGTTAGTTTGCATATCAAAGGCATGCTCCCAGCTGGGCCCTTCGCTGCCTCTTAAATTGCCTCGCCTTGGAACGGACAGTTTCTCCCCAGACAGAAAGGTTTTGTAAGATGTCAAAACATCATAATACACAGAATATTTTAGATATTTACAATACAGTTGGTCCTCTGATGTTTTGACATATTAAGGAAAGTTTGGGGTGATGATAGATTGGTAAAGATTTTAAGAGAGTAGGGCATAAGTTGCCCTAAACAGCATAGAAAATAATTTATTATGAGAGTAAAGGAGGAATACAACAGAAGTACAAGGAGTGACCTCAGGCCGGCCCATAATTAAGGTTCCCATTGTATGGCATTAGCTAAAATCAATCTGAAATTGTGTGTGGGGAGCTCTAATATATGTTGGTGGAGTTGTGAACTGTGTTAGGAATATGCTCAGGTCAAATTATGTTGTTGGAGGTGTCGATGGAAATAATAAATAATCTATAATAAGAATAGAAAAGCGGCTTCCCTGGTGGTGCAGTGGTTAAGAATCTGCCTGCTAATGCAGGGGACACGGGTTTGATCCCTGGTCTGGGAAGATCCCACATGCCACGGAGCAACTCAGCCCGTGCACCACAACTACTGAGCCTGCGCTCCAGAGCCCGCGAGCCACAACTACTGAGCCCATGTGCCACAACTACTGAAGCCCACATGCCTAGAGCCCGTGCTCCACAAGAGAAGCCACCACAGTGAGAAGCTGTGCACCACTATGAAGAGTGGCCTCTGCTCGCTGCAACTAGAGAAAGCCCATGTGCGGCAAGAAAGACCCAATGCAGCCAAAAATAAATAAAATAAATTTATTTAAAAAGTGAACATCCATTTAAAAAAAAAAGAAAAGAGTTTTACTCAAGCCAAACTGAGGACTATAGCCCAGGAAACATCTCTCAGTAGCTCTGCGGGGACTGCCCCAAAGAGGTAGTGGAGGAGCCAGGATATACGTGAATTGTTTTGGCTGGGAAATACATGTAGACAAGCATACATCTTGGTGAAAGATTACTGCTCACCACAAGGAACAGATATCTCAAGTTAATGGTTTTAGTGTTTTTCCATCTGTGGGGAGATGCAAGAATCTGGGGTCATTGAAACTCTTCCTTAGTACATATCTTTACTATCTAGGAGGCCATATATCCAAAGCACAAAATGCTTCATCCTTTATTCTTTAATAGTTTCTTTAATAGCTAAAGCAGATGTACAGTGTATGTTTGACAGGGCATAAGAGTATTTTAGTTAGCAAGAAGTTCAAGTTAAATCATGTATAAGCCAGAATGACTTCCCTATACCTCAGTATGTGAAACTTTCTTCCATTAGAGGATATGAAATAACTTAGTATGTGTAACTTCTGTAAAGATTAGTGGTATTTGTATGTAATTATAGGAAAGGAGTGGTTGTGGAGATCATGGTGGAAAGCTGGAGGAGAGGAGTAGAGGAAAGCACTGAGGAGTGAGTAGTTCTCTTACCAGGGGGTCCAGGGGTTGACTGATAAGAGGCAGGTGCCTCCTGGGGAAAGCAGTGGTCTCCATTAATTTTCAGGATGGTGCAGATAGTAGTAACCTTTGCCAGATTTCCCTTTAGGCATGGGCGTGTAAGGGGTGTCCATTTTAGCAGAGAGCAAGGAATATACCAGGATCATGGGCTAAGCAGACAGTGAGCCCAGAAACATGACACAATTCTTAAACGAAAAAAAAGCAATAAATGTCCTGTGTCCGATCTGTGCTTTAGGAGAGGCAGTATATAGGGTCACTGAGGCAGAGGTTTTAGTGTCGGGATGAAGTTGTCTCCAGTGCAGGGGGTGAAATCATTTCCAGAGGCAAGTCTTGGACAGGGGCAATGTCATTTGAGGCAGTGTCCTCTCCAGTGGTGACCTCTGTCAACCAAAAAATAATGCAGGAGGCTGCAAATAAGAAAAGAGTTTATTTGGTGTCTTAAGAATTGCAGTTCAGGGACTTCCCTGATGGCACAGTGGTTAAGAATCCGCCTGCCAACGCAGGGGACACGGGTTCGAGCCCTGGTCTGGGAAGATCCCATATGCCGCGGAGCAGCTCAGCCCGTGCACCACAACTACTGAGCCTGCGCTCTAGAGCCCATGAGTCACAACTACTGAAGCCCGTGCGCCTAGAGCCTGTGCTCCGCAACAAGAGAAGCCACCGACCGCAGTGAGAAGCCCGTGCACCACAACAAAGAGTAGCCCCTGCTTGCCACAACTAGAGAAAGCCCGCGTGCAGCAACAAAGACCCAATGCAGCTGAAAACAAACAAACAAAAAAACAAACAAAAAAAGCAGTTCAGGAAGCACAGATTCGGGTAACCCCAAAACAATGTTCTGGAGAATAGAAAGAGTCAGGGACTTGCAAACACAAAAAGCCATGAGGTTGTTAAAAGTTCCTGGTGAGAACTGTGATTGACTCTGACTTGAAATTTCTGAGTCAGGATATATTTGTCCTGTTGATATATTACTCAGCAGGAATCACTAGTTATTTTAGGGTAGGGGTCTGATAAATATCTTGAGTTTCTGGCAGATGTGCTGGTGACTTCATTAGGACAATAAGTGGTTAAAAGGTCAGATTTCATCCAGACTGAGATGTGCATAAGTCACAGTGCCTTAATGGCCTCCCGCTTCCATTTTAGAGAGCAATACCAACTCCATTTTTATTTTCCTTTCACAACTCCTGGGCTATGGTGATGTTGTGTGGGATATGGGACTGGAGTATCCCTTCCAAGTGGATCCCCACCAGTTGTTATCTATCTTGACATTTGCCATGTTTAGTTGAAACAATGGCCACATTTAGTTGTAGGCTCTGGACCTGCAGATTGTAAACCAGTGAGAAAGCACCCAGACCAGTAGTAATAAGACTAATAGTCCATAGAATGGTGTGCAGCTGCACCTGACAGGGATTTTTGTGTTTGTTTGTGAAGTCTAGGCTCAAATGGTTCCCATACCAGAGGAGTAACTGTCTGGCCCTTGGATAATTTATGGTTGATGGGTCCCAGGAGAATGTGAGCCCTGGATCTGGCCTCCAGCCTTATGGAATGGGGGCAAGATTGAAAATTCATAAAGATGGGTTAAGGCCAGGTAGGGTATTTATAAAGATGGGTTAAAGCCAAGTCTGGCTCTGGATTGGTTGGCTTGCGTATCAAAAGCATGCTTCTAGGTGGACCCTTTGCTATCTCAAGAAGTGGCTGACCCCAAGGGTCAGTCTCTCCCCAGCTAGAAAGACTGATGTCAAAACTTCATAATATACAGGAAATTATAATTATTTACAGTACGAAACCATTGTACAAAATCTGCTTAGTGAAGGAGTAATTATCATTATCCCCAGTGCTTCTCCTTTGAACAGCCAGATTTGGCCTTTTCTTAAACCTGGAAAGAATGAATGACACCTCGCAGTGGATTGCTGCAAACTTGAGGCTCTGATCTCACCAAATAAGCCCCTGTTCCCAGTCCCCAGCATTATGGAAATTACTGACTCCATCCACTCAGCAACGGGTAAATATCCTGTTACCACAGATTAGACTCAGTGTTCTGTTCAGTGCCTATTTCAATGACTTCTAGATACACCTTTATCTGGTTACCCTCAGGGAACCTAAACGCCACTGCAACGACGGCACATAGCCTCTGCAGGCAAGACTTGAACTGCAGACACCTGGTCCAGGAGCAGAGGTGTGACGTTACTTTAATGACGTTCTCCTCTGAGGACATTCGTTTCACAGTCATTCAGAACATAAAGATATTCGGAAAAGGGGCACATCCTTGCCTTCTTTCTGATGTTACCAGGAGAAAGCTTCTAGTCTCTCATCAACTATGATGTTAGCTGCAAGTTTCTTATGGATGTTTCTTTCTCCTCAAGAAGAGAAAGTCCCCTCTATCCTACCTTGCTCTTATAAATGGATGTTGGTTTTTAAAAATACTTCTTCATTTCCATTAACCGCCCCCCTTCCATTTCTAAGATTAGTAATTTCTGACTTCCCTCTTTTTTCTCAGTTAGCTTGACTAGATGTTTACCAATATTATTAACCTCAAAGAACCAGCTTTTGGTTTTATTAATTATGCCTTTTGATTTCCCTCAATTACACTGTTTTCTAATTTTTTTGTATATGAATTTTATATTATTACTTTGGGTTTCATGATATTTTTAACCACTTTATATATATATATATATATATATATATACATATATATATATAAAGACGCCATCATGTTTATCTTTTATCAGCCAACATGTTTTGAGTTCTTTAGCAGATGGAGAGCACTGTTTTCCATAGATAAATCACCATTCTTTGGTTGTACACACCTACTCTAAGAAAAACTGCACAATAAATTGAACACAGTCATATTTCATTATATCTTATGCCAGTTACTATTTTCCATGAAAGAAAAACAGAACCAAATCTCAATTATACTGTATTTTCTCCCCTCAACAGAGACTATTCGCCTGTGGATCCAGACCCATCTCTCTGTGATTAGGTCACACAGTTATTAAATGCATGTCATTCTGGGCATTTTACCCATAGCTTTACATGGACCTTCTACCTGAATCCTTACACCACCACAATGAAATGGAATTATTATTATTAAAATTAGGTAAACGATGAACCCGAGGCATGTAGAAAGGTAAAGCAACATATAAATACACAGAACACATATTCTTTGAAAAATTTATCTGAAAATGTTGTTTGGTGATTATAAGAAGGAAGAACAGGCAGGTACAGTAGTAACATATTGTAGATTAAAAAACTAAGGTTGATTGTGCATTCAGGATAAGAAATCCCACATTTCCTAGCTCTTTGTACATACCATGAAATATTTAATTTACCCCTCTAAACCACTTGAATATTTATAAACAGTGAAACCTACCTTATGTGACTGTTGTGAGAATAAATCAGAACACAGAGTATGAAGTATTTAATATGGTTCATTGAATCAAAAATACTTATTTTAGTTATATTGTTACTATTTCATTTATCCATTCATCCAACAAACATTATTGAGGTGCTACCATGTTGGAGATACTGCACACATGCTGGGGCCATAGGTGTGAATATCCCAATCACTGTTATCACAGCTTCAAAGCCTTGCTTCTCAAAGAGTGGTTCATGGGTCATCAGCATTACCATCACCATCACTTGGAAACTTGATATAAATACAGAATATCAAGCCACATTCCAGACCCACTAAATCAGAATCTGCATTTTAACAAGGCACTAGTGTTCAGCGTAAACATTAAACTTTGAGAAGCACTGCTTTACAAGATGGGCAAATAGTGATACAAAGCAGGGCTGTCAGTTCTATGATATTTGAAATGTGTTTCTCTAAGAGGTAAGACAGAAAGTCACTGATGTATATCATAGCTGCCAGTCCTCAGATATACTTAAGCATAGGGAGATACTAGAGTATCTAAAAGGAATTCCTTAATCAGAGAGAGATGGTCACAAAGGCTTGCCAGGTGATGATTTTCCTAGTGTACCTTGAGGAATATACGTGAAAATCAAGCAAAGGGACCAGGAATGGAGTAGGTTTAAGAATGGAGGAGGTTCATGGGGGGAGGCAGTTGATGTGATAGATGTCAAATATAAAGGCATATTATTTATCCATATTCACTATATATGGATATATATATTCAATACTATATATGGATATACTAAGTATATATAGATATGTATATATCCAGAGTAATGAGTATATGTGTATTAATATATATATACATATAATCTATATAATGTACATACTATATAGTATACTAACAAGTATATATATGGGTATATATATTTTTACACAGGTTAACTAATAGATACACACACATGGATACACATATACAAAATATCTAAGTATTCATATTGTAGTTTGGGATTTAAAATTCATGGTGGTGTTTGTGTCTAATACTAAGAAAATGATTGTGGTATTTATACACATCCTTTATTATTTATAATTAAGATTCCTTAAGATAATAATGCAATAGGGACTTCCCTGGTGGCGCAGTGGTTAAGAATCCGCCTGCAAATGCAGGGGATACGGGTTCGAGCCCTGGTCCAGGAAGATCCCACATGCCATGGAGCAACCAAGCCTGTGTGCCACAGGTACTGAACTTGCACTCCACAAACCACAACTACTGAAGCCCGCGCACCTAGAGGCCGTGCTCCACAACAAGAGAAGCCACCACAATGAGAAGCCCACAAACTGCAACGAAGACCCAACACAGCCATAAATAAATAAATAAATAAATAAATAATAAAAAAATAATGCAATATATCTTATTAAAGGAAGACTAACAAATGATATGACCGTCATTTAAATTAATGTTCCTGCTCCTGATGAGTAAACTAGAGAACATATTGATTCTTTGGATTGTCTCCATTTTCAAAGAAGTTATAAACCTCTTAGGTAATCTTAATTTTGTCTCTAATTGAAATTTGGATCATATCACATAGGATTCTTCATAAATTATATTGGGATCTAAAAAGAACTGTATATTCCTTCTATAATTAACTCACAAATGAACAATGTGAATAAATTTGAAAAATTGAGAAATATTGTTGGCATTCACTTGATATACAAAATAGAAGGGTTAATAAATATTTGAGAAAGAAAGCACTTTATTCAAATGTTGTTATTATCTCTATATTTACCCTTACTCTATTCTAATTCTTGACATGTAATGGAAAGTCTTACATAGGTTAACTAAGAGGATGAATCAAAAGACTATTCTACTTAAAACAGGTGTAAAAATTTGAAATTAAGTTAGGATATATTGTAGTAAATGTATAAATTGGCAAGTTGCTTCTGTTTTAAATGATCTCTGTTGGTTTCCCACAATTACATTTTCCAATTTTTGTTATTTTTCCTGCATTTACTTAGATTTAATTCATTTTCTTTTTGTAGTTTCCTTAGGTAGACACTTACATTATTTTTTTTATAAATTTATTCATTTATTTATTTTTGGCTGTGTTGGGTCTTAGTTGCTGAGCGTGGGCTTTCTCTAGTTGTGGGGAGTGGGGGCTACTCTTTGTTGTGGTGCACAGGCTTCTCATTGCGGTGGCTTCTCTCATTGCGGAGCATGGGCTCTACGTGCGTGGGCTCAGTAGTTGTGGCTCACGGGCTCTAGAGCGCTGGCTCAGTAGTTGCACATGGGCTTAGTTGCTTCACGGCATGTGGAATCTTCCTGGACCAGGGCTCGAACCCGTGTCCCCTGCACTGTCAGGTGGATTCTTAACCACTGTGCCACCAGGGAAATCCAACCTTGTATTTTTAAAATTTATTTTATTCAGGTATAGTTGATGTACAATGTGTTAATTTCTGCTGTACAGCAGTTAGTTATACATATATATATATATATATATATATACATTCTTTTTCATATTATTTTCTATTATGGTTTATCACAGAATATTGAATATAGTTCCCTGTGCTATACAGTAGGACTTCGTTGTTTATCCATTCTATATATAGTAGTTTGCATCTGCTAATCCCAAACTCCCAATCCATCCCTCCTCTACTCCCACTTCCCGCTTGGCAACCACAAGTCTGTTCTCTATGTCTGTGAGTTTGTTTCTGTTTCATAGATAAGTTTGTGTCATATTTTAGATTCCACATATAAGTGATATCATATGGTATTTGTCTTTCTCTTTCTGACTTACTTCACTTAGTATGATAATCTCTAGGTACATCCATGTAGCTGCACATGGCATTATTTCATTCTTTTTTAATGCCTGAGTGTATTCCACTGTGTATATGTACCACATCTTCTTTATCTATTCATCTATCGTTGGACATTTAGGTTGTTTCCATGTCTTGGCTATTGTGAATAGTGCTGCTATGAACATAGGGGTACATGTATCTTTTTGAATTAGAGTTTTATCTGGTTATATGCCCAGGATTAGGATTGCTTGGTCATATAGCAACTCTATTTTTAGTTTTGGGGGTTTTTTTTGGCAGTGCCGCACGGCATGCGTGATCCTAGTGACACAACCAGGGATCGAACCCTCGCCCCTCACAGTGGAAGCGTGGAGTCCCAACCACTGGGCTACCAGGGAAGTCCCTATTTTTAGTTTTTTGAGGAACCTCCATACTATTTTCCATAGTGACTGCACCACTTTACATTCCCACCAACAGTGTAGGAGGGTCCCCTTTTCTCTACACCCTCTCCAGCATTTGTTATTTGTAGACTTTTTAATGATGGCCATTCTGACCGGTGTGAGGTGGTACCTCACTGTAGATTTGATTTGCATTTCTCTAATAATTTAGACGCTTACATTATTGATTATAGATCTTTTCTACAGTATGCATTCAGTGGTATAAATTTCCCTCTAGGTACTGAATTTGCTGTTTCCCACAATTTGATAAGTTGTATTTTCATTTTTATTTAATTCAAAATAATGTTTAATTGTTCTCAAGACTTCTTTGATTCATGTGTTATTTAGAAGTGTGTTGTTTAATCTCCAAGTATTTGGGGGTTTTCCACTATCTTTCCGCGATTGATTTCTAGATTAATGCCAGTGTGGTCTGAGCATATTTTGTATGATTTCTTTTTTTTTTTTCTTTCAAATCTATTAAGGTGCATTTTATGTCCCAGAATGTGGTCTGTCTTGGTGAATGTTCCATGTGAACTTGAGAAGAATGTGTATTCTGCTGTTGTTGCCTGAAGTATTCCATAGATTACAATTAAGTCCAGTTGTTTCATCGTGCTGTTCAGTTCAACTTTGTCCTTCCTGATTTTCTGCTTGCTGGAATTTATGATTCATGATAAGGGGGTGTTGAAGTCTACCGCTATAGTAGTGGATTCATTTCTCCTTGCAGGTCTATCGGTTTTTTAAAAAAATAATTGATTTATTTATTTTGGCTGCACCAGGTCTTAGTTGTGGCATGTGGGATCTTTGTTGAGGCATGCAGGATCTTTTGGTTGCAGGATGCAGGATCTTGTGGTTGTGGCACACAGACTTCTTAGCTGCGGCATTTGGGCTATTAGTTGCGGCATGAGGGCTTTTAGTTGTGGCATGTGGGATCTTAGTTCCCCAGCCAGGGATCGAACCTGGGCCCCCTGCATTGAGAGTGCAGAGTCTTACCCAGTGGACCACCAGGGAAGTCTCTCTGTCCATTTTTGCCTTGTATATTTTGCCCCTCTGTTGTTACACACATACACGTGAAGGATTGCTATGTCTTCTTGGAGACGTGGCCCCTATATAATTATGTACTGCCCTTCCTCATTCCTGTGAGTTTTCATTGCTCTGCAGTCTGCTTTGTCTGAAATTAATATAGCTATGCCAGTTTTCTTTTGTTTGGTGTTGGCATGGTATATGTTTCTCCATCCTTTTACTTTTATCTATCTCTGTGTTTATATTCAAAGTGTGCTTCTTGTAGACAACATATAATTAGGTCTTATTTTATTATCTACTATGACAGTTTGTGTCTTTCCATGTGGTATTTAGACCACTGGTGCTTAAAATGATTGATACAGTTGGATTAATATCTACCATATTTTTTTACTATTTTCTTACTATTTCTTTATTTACTTTGGCTCCGCCAGGTCTTAGTTGCAGCATGAGGGATCTTTAGTTGTGGCATGTGAACTCTTAGTTGCAGCTTGCATGTGGGATCTAGTTCCCTGACCAGGGATCGAACCCAGGCCCCCTGCGTTGGGAGTGTGGAATCTTAGCCAGTGGACCACCAGGGAAGTCCCCACTTTAAAAGTTTTATCCTGCTTGGTATTCTCTGAGCTTCCTGAATCTGTGCCTTTGGTGTCTATCATTAATTATGGGAAGATCTCATTAATTAACTGAGATCTTCAGTTATTTCTCCTGTTCTTTTCTGTCTTCTCCTTCAGATATTTCCATTATGTTTATGTTACACCTTTTGTTAATTGTTCCAGAGTCTGTTCTTTTTGATCTTTATTTTCCCTTTGCATTTCATATTAGAAGATTCTATTGGCATTTCTTCAAGCTCACTGATTGTTTCCTCAGACATTTCCAGTCTACTGATGAACCCCTCAAAGGCACTCTTCATTTCTGTTACAGTGTTTTCTATTTATTGCATTCCCCTGTGATTCTTAGGGTTTTCACCTCTGTTTACATTACCAATCTGTTCTTTTTTTTTTAAAAAACATTTTTATTGGAGTATAATTGCTTTACAATGGTGTTTTAGTTTCTGCTTTATAACAAAGTGAATCAGTTATACATATACATATGTTTCCATATCTCTTCCCTCTTGTGTCTCCCTCCCTCCCAGCCTCCCTATCCCATCCGTCTAGGTGGTCACAAACCACCGAGCTGATCTCCCTGTGCTATGCAGCTGCTTCCCACTAGCTATTTATTTTACGTTTGGTAGTGTATATATGTCCATGCCACTTCTCACTTTGTCACAGCTTACCCTTCCCCCTCCCCATATCCTCAAGTCCATTCTCTAGTAGGTCTGTGTCTTTATTGCCATCTTACCCCTAGGTTCTTCATGACCTTTTTTTTCCCCTTAGATTCCACATATCTGTGTTAGCATATGGTATTTGTTTTTCTCTTTCTGACTTACTTCACTCTGTATGAAAGAATCTAGGTCCATCCACCTCACTACAAATAACTCAATTTCATTTCCTTTTATGGCTGAGTAATATTCCATTGCATATATGTGCCACATCTTCTTTATCCATTCATCTCTTGCTGGACACTTAGGTTGCTTCCATGTCCTGGCTATTGTAAATAGAGCTGCAGTGAACGTTTTGGTACATGACTCTTTTTGAATTACGGTTTTCTCAGGGTATATGTCCAGCAGTGGGATTGCTGGGTCTTATGGTAGTTCTATTTTTAGTTTTTTAAGGAACCTCCATACTGTTCTCCATAGTGGCTGTATCAATTTACATTCCCACCAGCAGTGCAAGAGTGTTCTCTTTTCTCCACACCCTCTCCAGCATTTATTGTTTGTAGATATTTTGATGATGGCCATTCTGACTGGTGTGAGATGATATCTCATTGTAGTTTTGATTTGCATTTCTCTAATGATTAATGATGTTGAGCATTCTTTGATGTGTTTGTTGGCAATCTGTATATCTTCTTTGGAGAAATGTCTATTTAGGTCTTCTGCCCATTTTTGGATTGGGTTGTTTGCTTTTTGTTATTGAGCTACATGAGCTGCTTGTAAATTTTGGAGATTAATCCTTTGTCAGTTGCTTCATTTGCAAATATTTTCTCCCATTCTGAGGGTTGTCTTTTAGTCTTGTTTATGGTTTGCTTTGCTGTGCAAAAGCTTTAAAGTTTCATTAGGTCCCATTTGTTTATTTTTGTTTTTATTTCCATTTCTCTAGGAGGCGGGTCAAAAAGGATCTTGCTGTGATTAATGTCATAGAATGTTCTGCCTATGTTTTCCACTAAGAGTTTGATAGTGTCTGGCCTTACATTTAGGTCTTTAATCCATTTTGAGTTTATTTTTGTGTATGGTGTTAGGGAGTGTTCTAATTTCATTCTTCTACATGTACCTGTCCAGTTTTCCCAGCACCACTTATTGAAGAGGCTGTCTTTTCTACACTGTATATTTTTGCCTCCTTTATCAAAGATAAGGTGACCATATGTGCGTGGGTTTATCTCTGGGTTTCTATCCTGTTCCATTGATCTATATTTCTGTTTTTGTGCCAGTACCATACTGTCTTGATTACTGTAGCTTTGTAGTATAGACTGAAGTCAGAGAGCCTGATTCCTCCAGCTCCATTTTTCGTTCTCAAGATTGCTTTGTCTATTCGGGGTCTTTTGTGTTTCCATACAAATTGTGAAATTATTTGCTCTAGCTCTGTGAAAAATGCTAGTGGTAGTTTGATAGGGATTGCATTGAATCTGTAGATTGCTTTGGGTAGTAGAGTCATTTTCACAATGTTGATTCTTCCAATCCAAGAACATGGTATATCTCTACATCTATTTGTATCATCTTTAATTTCTTTCATCAGTGTCTTATAATTTTCTGCATACAGCTCTTTTGTCTCCTTAGGTAGGTTTATTCCTAGATATTTTATTCTTTTTGTTGTAGTGGTAAATGGGAGCGTTTTCTTAATTTCACTTTCAGATTTTTCATCATTAGTGTATAGGAATGCCAGAGATTTCTGTGCATTAATTTTGTATCCTGCTACTTTACCAAATTCATTGATTAACTCTAGTAGTTTTCTGGTAGCATCTTTAGGATTCTCTATGTGTAGTATCATGTCATCTGCAAACAGTGACAGCTTTACTTCTTCTTTTCCAATTTGTATTCCTTTTATTTCTTTTTCTTCTCTGATTGCTGTGGCTAAAACTTGCAAAACTATGTTGAATAATAGTGGTGAGAGTGGGCAACCTTGTCTTGTTCCTGATCTTAGTGGATATGGTTTCAGTTTTTCACCGTTGAGGATGACGTTGGCTGTGTGTTTGTCATATATGGCCTTTATTATGTTGAGGAAAGTTCCCTCTATGCCTACTTTCTGCAGGGTTTTTATCATAAATGGGTTTTGACTTTTGTCGAAAGCTTTCTCTGCATCTATTGAGATGATCATATGGTTTTTCTCTTTCAATTTGTTAATATGGTGTATCACGTTGATTGATATGCGTATATTGAAGAATCCTTGCATTCCTGGAATGAACCCCAATTGATCATGTTGTATGATCCTTTTAATGTGCTGTTGGATTCTGTTTGCTAGTATTTTGTTGAGGATTTTTGCATCTGTGTTCATCAGTGATATTGACCTGCAGTTTTCTTTGTGACATCTTTGTCTGGTTTTGGTATCAGGGTGATGGTGGCCTCATAGAATGAGTTTGGAAGTGTTCCTCCCTCTGCTATATTTTGGAAGAGTTTGAGAAGGATAGGTGTTATCTCTTCTCCAGACGTTTGATAGAATTTGCCTGTGAAGCCATCTGGTCCTGGGCTTTTGTTTGTTGGAAGATTTTTAATCACAGTTTCAATTTCAGTCGTTGTGATTGGTCTGTTCATATTTTCTATTTCTTCCTGGTTCAGTCTCAGCAGGTTGTGCATTTCTAAGAATTTGTCCATTTCTTCCAGGTTGTCCATTTTATTGGCGTAGAGTTGCTTGTAGTAATCTCTCATGATCCTTTGTATTTCTGCAGTGTCAGTTGTTACTTCTCGTTTTTCATTTCTAATTCTATTGATTTGAGTCTTCTCCCTTTTTTTCTTGATGAGTCTGGCTAATGGTTTATCAATTTTGTTTATCCTTTCAAAGAACTAGCTTTTAGTTTTATTGATCTTTGCTATCGTTTCCTTCATTTCTTTTTCATTTATTTCTGATCTGATCATTATGATTTCTTTCCTTCTGCTAACTTTGGGGTTTTTTTTGTTCTTCTTTCTCTAATTGCTTTAGGTGCAAGGTTAGGTTGTTGATTCGAGATGTTTCCTGTTTCTTAAGGTAGGATTGTATTGCTATAAACTTCCCTCTTAGAACTGCTGTTGCTGCATCCCATAGGTTTTCGGCTGTCGTGTCTCCATTGTCATTTGTTTCTAGGTATTTTTTGATTTCCTCTTTGATTTCTTCAGTGATCACTTGGTTATTAAGTAGTGTATTGTTTAGCCTCCATGTGTTTGTATTTTTTACAGATCTTTTCCTGTAATTTATATCTACTCTCATAGCGTTGTGGTTGGAAAAGATACTTTATACGATTTCCATTTTCTTAAATTTACCAAGGCTTGATTTGTGACCCAACATATGATCTATCCTGGAGAATGTTCCATGAGCACTTGAGAAAAATGTGTATTCTGTTGTTTTTGGATGGCATGTCCTATAAACATCAATTAAGTTCATCTTGTTTAATGTATCATTTAAAGCTTGTTTTCTTATTTATTTTCATTTTGGGTGATCTGTCCATTGGTGAAAGTGGGGTGTTAAAGTCCCCTACTATGATTGTGTTACTGTCAGTTTCCCCTTTTGTGGCTGTTAGTATTTGCCTTATGTATTGAGGTGCTCCTATGTTGGGTGCATAAATATTTACAATTGTTATATCTTCTTCTTGGATCAATCCCTTGATCATTATGTAATGTCCTTCTTTGTCTCTTCTAATAGTCTTTATTTTAAAGTCTATTTTGTCTGATATGAGAATTGCTACTCCAGCTTTCTTTTGATTTCCATTTGCATGGAATATCTTTTTCCATCCCCTCACTTTCAGGCTGTATGTGTCCCTAGGTCTGAAGTGGGTCTCTTTTAGACAGCATTTATATGGATCTTGTTTATGTATCCATTCAGCCAGTCTGTGTCTTTTGGTGGGAGCATTTAATCCATTTACATTTAAGGTAATTATCGATATGTATGTTCCTATTCCCATTTTCTTAATTGTTTTGGGTTTGTTATTGTAGGTCTTTTCCTTCTCTTCTATTTCTTGCCTAGAGAATTCCTTTAGCATTTGTTGTAAAGCTGGTTTGGTGGTGCTGAACTCTCTCAGCTTTTGCTTGTCTGTAAAGGTTTTAATTTCTCCATCAGATCTGAACGAGATCCTTGCTGGGTAGAGTATTCTTGGTTGTAGGTTTTTCTCCATCACCTTAAGTATGTCCTGCCAGTCCTTTCTGGCTTGCAGAGTTTCTGCTGGAAGATCAGCTGTTAACCTTATGGGGATTCCCTTGTGTGTTATTTGTTGTTTTTCCCTTGCTGCTTTTAATATGTTTTCTTTGTATTTAATTTTTGATAGTTTGATTAATATGTGTCTTGGCGAGTTTATCCTTGGATTTATCTTGTATGGGACTCTATGTGCTTCCTGGACTTGAACTATTTCCTTTCCCATATTAGGGAAGTTTTCAACTATAATCTCTTCAAATATTTTCAGTCCCTTTCTTTTTCTCTTCTTCTGGGACCCCTATAATTCGAATGTTGGTGCGTTTAATGTTGTCCCAGAGGTCTCTGGGACTGTCCTCAGTTCTTTTTATTCTTTTTTCTTTATTCTGCTCTGCAGTAGTTATTTCCACTATTTTATCTTCCAGGTCACTTATCCATTCTTCTGCCTCAGTTATTCTGCTATTGATACATTGTAGAGTATTTTTAATTTCATTTATTGTGTTGTTCATCATTGCTTGTTTCCTCTTTAGTTCTTCTAGGTCCTTGTTAAATGTTTCTTGCATTTTCTCTATTCTATTTCCAAGATTTTGGATCATCTTTACTATCATTATTCTGAATTCTTTTTCAGGTAGATTGCCTATTTCCTCTTCATTTGTTAGGTCTGGTGGGGTTTTTTTTTATCTTGCTCCTTTATCTGCTCTGTGTTTTTCTGTCTTCTTATTTTGCTTATTTTACTGTGTTTGGGGTCTCCTTTTTGCAGGCTGCAGGTTCGTAGTTCCTTTTGTTTTTGGTGTCTGTCCCCAGTGGCTAAGGTTGGTCAGTGGGTTTTGTAGGCTTCCTGGTGGAGGGGAGTAGTGCCTTGTTTCTGGTGGATGAGGCTGGATCTTGTGTTTCTGGTGGGCAGGTCCACGTCTGGTGGTGTGTTTTGGGGTGTCTGTGGCCTTATTATGCTTTTAGGCAGCCTCTCTGCTAATGGAGGGGGCTGTATTCCTGTCTTGCTAGTTGTTTGGCATAGGGTGTCCAGCACTGTAGCTTGCTGGTCATTGAGTGAAGCTGGTTGTTGGTGTTGAGATAGAGATCTCTGGGAGATTTTTGCCATTTGATATTACGTGGAGCTGGGAGGTCTCTTGTGGACCGGTGTCCTGAAGTTGGCTCTCCCACCTCAGAGGCACAGCCCTGACTTCTGGCTGGAGCACCTAGAGCCTTTCATCCACATGGCTCAGAATAAAAGGGAGAAAAAATAGAAAGAAAGAGGACAAAATAAAATAAAATAAAAGATAAAATAAAGTTATTAAAGTAAAAAATAATTATTAAGAAAAAATTTTAAAAAGTAAAAAAAAGACGGACAGAACGCTAGGAAAATTGGTGAAAGCAAAAGCTATACAGAGAAAATCTCACAGAGAAGCATACACATACACACTCACAAAAAGAAGAAAAGGGGAAAAAATAATATATCTTGCTCCCAAAGGCCACCTCCTCAATTTGGGATGATTCGTTGTCTATTCAGGTATTCCACAGATGCAGGGTGCATCAAGTTGATTGTGGAGATTTAATCCGCTGCTTCTGAGGCTGCTGGGTGGGATTTCCCTTTCTCTTCTTTGTTCACACAGCTCCCGGGGTTCAGCTTTGGATTTGGCCCCACCTCTGCGTGTAGGTCACCTGAGGGTGTCTGTTCTTCGCTCAGACTGGACGGGGTTAAAGGAGCAGCTGGTTTGGCGGCTCTGGCTCACTCAGGACAGGGGGGAGGGAGGGGTACAGATGCAGGGTGAGCCTGCGGCGGCAGAGACCAGCATGACGGTGCACCAGCCTGAGGCGCACCGTGTGTTCTCCTAGGGAAGTTGTCCCTGGATCACGGGACCCTGGCGGTGGCGGGCTGCACAGGCTCCCAGGAGGGGAGGTGTGGATAGTGACCTGTGCTCGCACACAGGCTTCTTGGTGGCTGCAGCAGCAGCCTTAGCGTCTCATGCCCGTCTCTGGGGTCCGCACTGATAGCCACAGCTCGCGCCCCTCTCTGGAGCTCCTTTAAGCAACGCTCTTAATCCCCTCTCCTTGCACACCAGGAAACAGAGAGAAAAGAAAAAGTCTCTTGCCTCTTCAGCAGGTCCAGACTTTTTCCCGGACTCCCTCCCAGCTAGCTGTGGCGCACTAGCCCCCTTCAGGCTGTGTTCACGCTGCCAACCCCAGTCCTCTCCCTGCAATCTGACCGAAGTCTGAGCCTCAGCTTCCAGCCCCTGCCCGCCCCGGCGGGTGAGCAGACAAGCCTCTCGGGCTGGTGAGTGCTGGCCGGCACCGATCCTCTGTGCGGAAATCTCTTCACTTTGCCCTCCGCACCCCTGTTGCTGTTCTGTCCTCCGTGGCTCCGAAGCTTCCCCCCTGTGCCACCTGCAGTCTCCGCCCGCGAAGGAGCTTCTAGTGTATGGAAACCTTTCCTCCTTCAGAGCTCCCTCCCACTGGTGCAGGTCCCATCCCTATTCTTTTGTCTCTGTTTTTTCTTTTTTCTTTTGCCCTACCCAGGTACGTGGGGGAGTTTCTGGCCTTTTGGGAGGTCTGAGGTCTTTTGCCAGCGTTCAGTGGGTGTTCTATAGGAGCAGTTCCACGTGTAGATGTATTTCTGATGTATCTGTGGGGAGGAAGGTGATCTCCACGTCTAACTCTTCCGCCATCTTCTCAAATCCCCTACCCATCTGTTCTTGTATGACATCCACTCTTTCCATTAGAGCCTATATATAGCATGTTAATCACGGTCTGATAATTCCAACATCTTTGCTAAATCTGAATCTGGTTCTTTGCTTGCCCCGTCTCTTCAAACTTTGTTTTTTACGTCTTTTGGTAGACGTTTAAATTTGTTGTTGGAAGCTGCACCTGATATACTACGTGAAAGGAACTGAGTTAAATAGGACTTTACTGTAAGCTTTTACATTTCTCCTAGAGTTTCAGCTATGTTTACCATTTGCTGTAGGTGTCAGAGGCTGAAATATCCTCTTCAGTCAGGCACCGTTACAATAAACCAGAGCCCTGTGGGAGTGACCATATTGGTATAAATGTCTGGTATAGGAGGGCTTCTACTAATAAGGTGCCAGTAAGGCTGATCACAACAAAGTAGTGGGTACTAAAGGTTGGGGGTTGAGTCTAATGCCTCCGAAAGGAGGAAGAACTGTTCAGAAGACCATGCATTAATTTTGCAATGTTAACATGGTCTGTCTAAGCAAGGCTTTCTGGCATTCTGTGAGAGCTGTAGCCTGAGGTTGTCAGGGAGGTAAAAGTTCCACCATATGCTTTTTTAAAAGAGCCCAGTGTTGCATATTTTAAGAAATTAATTGAACACAACAAAATGGTCAGAACACTGAAGGCAATAAGGAGTATCTTGGTGGGTTCTTGCCTTTTGGCTTCAGAAGTGGCGTCTGGTGACATAGATGAGTAATATGCCTGTACAAGCATCTATCATGGTCAGAGCATAATGAGTAGCTCCTGAAGAGGGGTGAAGGGTCCTGTAAAGTCTATTTGCCATCAGCTGTAGGAGCCCCACCCTTAGTCTTGGAAGTTAAACCGATCAATTTTATTGCCAGTGGAATTTTAAAATGTGGAATAAGCTACATTTGTAAGTTAGCCAAGGCAGAGGGGGTCCTGGCATTCTATCTAGACCTTTAGGGCAGAGGCCTGTCAATGTTTTTTATATTTTATGGGCCTCCTGGGCCAAGGTTATAGCATCAGGTCCGAGGTGTAGGCATGTGTCTCAGAAACTCAGGTCAGTTTATTGGCTTGAGTATTGAAATGGGCCTTTGAAGCGTGAGGTTTATTACGTGCATGGATGTGTCTGACCTTGACTTATATTTGGGTAATTGTGAGGCAAGATATTATGAGTTCTTTATCCCTAAAGGGTTGACTTTGGATAAGAAGGTCTTGGTGGTGGTTGAACCAGACAGCTAGACCATTGGCAATGGCCTAAAAATTTGCAAAAAAGGGTGCAGATGCACCTGACTGTTGGCCAGGACATCCTCTAGTGCTAGAATGATTTCCAGGAGTTTGATTAATTGTGCTGATGCTTGGGTCCCTTCTTTGAATGGGGATGGTGGTTTTTTTTTTTTTTTTTAGGGATAGAAAGCAGCAGCTCTCCAGTGGACTCCTGATTGTGCTTGAAACAACCGTCCATAAAACATACAAACCCTCCTGGTCACTCAGGTGATCTCAGAAGGCTTCTCAAGGGGCCATTGGGTCTAGAAAAAGGGAGACCTTCTCAGAGCCATTGCATCAAACTGAGGACAAGGGAAACACTTTCTCCTGTTGGTGGAATATGCCAGAAAGCCATGTTTCACTCTCTCTTCAAGTATTGTTATCTTTTCAATGAAGTGGTCTCTGTGGTGAAGCAAGCCTGAAGGGTGCTGCCTCATGACTCAAGGCAAAATGGGTAGCCAGCTGTACGTGGTCTTCAGCTCAGGGCCTGTGAGAGCCTCCAACTCCAGAAGGTCGAGTGGGTGGCAGTGGCTGTTCTAATTGGTGCAGCACTAGGGGGAGGAGCAGAGTTTCTTGCAGCCGAGTGCCCTGAGCAGTCTGTGGCCAGCATGGTATTTAGGCTCTGGGAGGTGTGACAGGCAGGCTTTGGATGTGGGGAGGGAAATACTCATAGAGTGCCCGTTGTCCCAACGGATTTTAGAACTGTCGCCCCACCCAAAGTTGATTTCACTAGTAACTTGTTAGTGGAGCTGCTAATTGTGACAGTGGGGGCTGTTGATGCTGAGAGACATGTGCCCCATGACATGATTTCTTTTTCTTAACATCTTTATTGGAGTATAATTGCTTTACAATGGTGTGTTAATTTCGGCTTTATAACAAAGTGAATCAGTTATACATATACATCTGTTCCCATATCTCTTCCCTCTTGCGTCTCCCTCCCTCCCACTCTCCCTATCCCACCCCTGTAGGTGGTCACAAACCACCTAGCTGATCTCCCTGTGCTATGTGGCTGCTTCCCACTAGCTATCTATTTTACATTTGGTAGTGCCATTCTCTCACTTTGTCCCAGCTTACCTTTCCCCCTCCCCATATACTCAAGTCCATTCTCTAGTAGGTCTGTGTCTTTATTCCCATCTTACCCCTAGGTTCTTCATGACCTTTTTTTATTTTTTCTTAGATTCCATATATATGTGTTAGCATACGGTATTTGTCTTTCTCTTTCTGACTTACTTCACTCTGTATGACTCTAGGTCCATCCACCTCACTACAAATAACTCAATTTCGTTTCTTTTAATGGCTGAGTAATATTCCATTGTATATATGTGCCACATCTTCTTTATCCATTCATCCGATGGTGGACACTTTGGTTGCTCCATCTCCTGGATATTGTAAATAGAGCTGCAATGGACATTTTGGTACATGACTCTTTTTGAATTATGGTTTTCTCAGGGTATATGCCCAGTAGTGGGATTGCTGGGTCATATGGTAGTTCTATTTGTATTTTTTTAAGGAACCTCCATACTGTTCTCCATAGTAGCTGTACCAATTCACATACCCACCAGCAGTGCAAGAGTGTTCCCTTTTCTCCATACCCTCTCCAGCATTTATTGTTTCTAGATTTTTTGATGATGGCCATTCTGACCGGTGTGAGATGATATCATATTGTAGTTTTGATTTGCATTTCTCTAATGATGTTGAGCATTCTTTCATGTGCTTGTTGGCAATCTGTATATCTTCTTTGGAGAAATGTCTTTTTAGGTTTTCTGCCCATTTTTGGATTGGGTTGTTTTTTTGTTATTGAGCTGCATGAGCTGCTTGTAAATTTAGATTAATCCTTTGTCAGTTGCTTCATTTGCAAATATTTTCTCCCATTCTGAGGGTTGTCTTTTGGTCTTGTTTGTGGTTTGCTTTGCTGTGCAAAAGCTTTTAAGTTTCATGAGGTCCCATTTATTTTTGTTTTTATTTCCATTTGTCTAGGAGGTGGGTCAAAAAGGATCTTGCTGTGATTAATGTCATAGAGTGTTCTGCCTATGTTTTCCTCTAAGAGTTTGATAGTTTCTGGCCTTATATTTAGGTCTTTAATCCATTTTGAGTTTATTTTTGTGTATGGTGTTAGGGAGTGTTCTAATCTCATACTTTTACATGTACCTGTCCAGTTTTCCCAGCACCACTTATTGAAGAGGCTGTCTTTTCTCCACTGTACGTTCCTGCTTCCTTTATCAAAGATAAGGTAACCATATGTGCGTGGGTTTGTCTCTGGGCTTTCTATCCTGTTCCATTGATCTATATTTCTGTTTTTGTGCCAGTACCATACTGTCTTGATTACTGTAGCTTTATAGTATAGTCTGAACTCAGGGAGCCTGATTCCTCCTGCTCCGTTTTTCATTCTCAAGATTGCTTTGTCTATTCGGGGTCTTTTGTGTTTCCATACAAATTGTGAAATTTTTTGTTCTAGTTCTGTGAAAAATGCCATTGGTAGTTTGATAGGGATTGCATTGAATCTGTAGATTGCTTTGGGTAGTAGAGTCATTTTCACAATGTTGATTCTTCCAATCCAAGAACATGGTATATGTCTCCATCTATTGTATCATCTTTAGTTTCCTTCATCAGTGTCTTATAATTTTCTGCATACAGCTCTTTTGTCTCCTTAGGTAGGTTTATTCCTAGATATTTTATTCTTGGTAAATGGTAAATTTTATTCAATGGTAAATGGGAGTGTTTTCTTAATTTCACCTTCAGATTTTTCATCATTAGTGTATAGCAATGCCAGGGATTTCTGTGCATTAATTTTGTATCCTGCTACTTTACCAAATTCATTGATCAGCTCTAGTAGTTTTCTGGTAGCATCTTTAGGATTCTCTATGTATTGTATTATGTCATCTGCAAACAGTGAATGCTTTACTTCTTTTCTGATTTTGATTCCTTTTATTTCCTTTTCTTCTCTGATTGCTGTGGCTAAAACTTCCAAAACTATGTTGAATAAGAGTGGTGAGAGTGGGCAACCTTGTCTTGTTCCTGATCTTAGTGGAAATGGTTTCAGTTTTTCACCATTGAGGACGATGTTGGCTGTGGGTTTGTCATATATGGCCTTTATCATGTTGAGGAAAGTTCCCTCTATGCCTACTTTCTGCAGAGTTTTTATCATAAATGGGTTTTGACTTTTGTTGAAAGCTTTCTCTGCATCTATTGAGATGATCATATGGTTTTTCTCTTTCAATTTGTTAATATGGTGTGTCACATTGATTGATTTGCATATATTGAAGAATCCTTGCATTCCTGGAATGAACCCCAATTGATCATGTTGTATGATCCTTTTAATGTGCTGTTGGATTCTGTTTGCTAGTATTTTGTTGAGGATTTTTGCATCTATGTTCATCAGTGATATTGGCCTGTGGTTTTCTTTCTTTGTGACATCTTTGTCTGATTTTGGTATCAGGGTGATGGTGGCCCCGTAGAATGAGTTTGGAAGTGTTCCTCCCTCTGCTGTATTTTGGAAGAGTTTGAGAAGGATAGGTGTTATCTCTTCTCCAGACGTTTGATAGAATTTGCCTGTGAAGCCATCTGGTCCTGGGCTTTTGTTTGTTGGAAGATTTTTAATCACAGGTTCAATTTCAGTGGTTGTGATTGGTCTGTTCCTATTTTCTGTTTCTTCCTGATTCAGTCTCTGCAGGTTGTGCATTTCTAAGAATTTGTCCATTTTTTCCAGGTTGTCCATTTTATTGGCGTAGAGTTGCTTGTAGTAATCTCTCATGATCCTTTTGTATTTCTGCAGTGTCAGTTGTTACTTCTTTTTCATTTCTAATTCTATTGATTTGAGTCTTCTCCCTTTTTTTCTTGATGAGTCTGGCTAATGGTTTATCAATTTTGTTTATCTTCTCAAAGAACCACGTTTTAGTTTAATTGATCTTTGCTATCGTTTCTTTCGTTTCTTTTTCATTTATTTCTGATCTTTATGATTTCTTTCCTTCTGCTAACTTTGGGGTTTTTTTTGTTCTTCTTTCTCTAATTGCTTTAGGTGCAAGGTTAGGTTGTTGATTTGAGATGTTTCCTGTTTCTTAAGGTAGGATTGTATTGCTATAAACTTCCCTCTTAGAACTGCTTTTGCTGCATCCCATAGGTTTTGGGTCATCTTGTCTCCATTGTCATTTGTTTCTAGGTATTTTTTGATTTCCTCTTTGATTTCTTCAGTGATCACTTGGTTATTAAGTAGTGTATTGTTTAGCCTCCATGTGTTTGTATTTTTTACAGATCTTTTCCTGTAACTGATATCTAGTCCTATAGCGTTGTGGTCGGAAAAGATAATTGATATGATTTCAGTTTTATTAAATTTACCAACGCTTGATTTGTGACCCAAGATATGATCTATCCTGGAGGATGTTCCATGAGCACTTGAGAAAAATGTGTATTCTGTTGTTTTTGGATGGCATGTCCTATAAACATCAATCAAGTCCATCTTGTTTAATGTATCATTTAAAGCCTGTGTTTCCTTATTTATTTTCATTTTGGATGATCTGTCCATTGGTGAAAGTGGGGTGTTAAAGTCCCCTAATATGAATGTGTTACTGTCAATTTCCCATTTTATGGCTGTATTTGCTTTATGTATTGAGGTGCTCCTATGTTGGGTGCATAAATATTTACAATTGTTATATCTTCTTCTTGGATCAATCCCTTGATCATTATGTAGTGTTCTTCTTTGTCTCTTCTAATAGTCTTTATTTTAAAGTCTATTTTGTCTGATATGAGAATTGCTACTCCAGCTTTCTCTTGATTTCCATTTGCATGGAATATCTTTTTCCATCCCCTCACTTTCAGTGTGTATGTGTCCGTAGGTCTGAATGTGTCCGTAGGTCTGAAGTGGGTCTCTTGTAGACAGCATATATATGGGTGTTGTTTTTGTATCCATTCAGCCAGTCTGTGTCTTTTTGTGGGAACATTTAATCCATTTACATTTTTTACAAGGTAATTATCGATATGTATGTTCCTATTCCCATTTTCCTTAATTGTTTTGGGTTTGTTATTGTAGGTCTTTTCCTTCTCTTGTGTTTCTTGCCTAGAGAAGTTCCTTTAGCAGTTGTTGTAAAGCTGGTTTGGTGGTGCTGAACCTCTCAGCTTTTGCTTGTCTGTAAAGGTTTTAATTTCTCCATCAGATCTGAGTGAGATCCTTGCTGGGTAGAGTAATCTTGGTTGTAGGTTTTTCTCCTTCATCACTTTAAATATGTCCTGCCAGTCCCTTCTGGCTTGCAGAGTTTCTGCTGGAAGATCAGCTGTTAACCTTATGGGGATTCCCTTGTGTGTTATTTGTTGTTTTTCCCTTGCTGCTTTTAATATGTTTTCTTTGTATTTAATTTTTGATAGTTTGGTTAATATGTGTCTTGGCGTGTTTCTCCTTGGATTTATCCTGTATGGGACTCTCTGTGCTTCCTGGACTTGATGAACTATTTCCTTTCCCATATTAGGGAAGTTTTCAACTATAATCTCTTCAAATATTTTCTCAGTCCCTTTCTTTTTCTCTTCTTCTTCTGGGACCCCTATAATTCGAATGTTGGTGCGTTTAATGTTGTCCCGGAGGTCTGAGACTCTCCTCAGTTCTTTTCATTCTTTTTTCTTTATTCTGCTCTGCAGTAATTTCCACTGTTTTATCTTCCAGGTCACTTATCCGTTCTTCTGCCTCAGTTATTCTGCTATTGATCCCTTCTAGAGTTTTTTTTTTGTGTGTGTGTTATGCGGGCCTCTCACTGTTGTGGCCTCTCCTGCTGCAGATCACAGGCTCTGGACGCGCAGGCCCAGCGGCCATGGCCCATGGACTCAGCCGCTCTGGAGCACGTGGGATCTTCCCGGACCGGCGCACGAACCCGTGTCCCCTGCATTGGCAGGCGGACTCCCAACCACTGCGCCACCACTGCGCCCTTCTAGAGTATTTTTAATTTCATTTATTGTGTTGTTCATTGTTGCTTGTTTCCTCTTTAGTTCTTGTAGGTCTTTGTTAAATGTTTCTTGCATTTTGTCTATTCTATTTCCAAGATTTTGGATCATCTTTACTATCATTATTCTGAATTCTTTTTCAGGTAGACTGCGTATTTCCTCTTCATTTGTTAGGTCTGGTGGTTTGTTTTTTATCTTGCTCCTTTATCTGCTTTCTGTTTTTCTGTCTTCTTATTTTGCTTATTTTACTGTGTTTGGTGTCTCCTTTTTGCAGGCTGCAGGTTCTTAGTTCCTGTTGTTTTTGGTGTCTGCCCCTAGTGGCTAAGGTTGGTTCAGTGGGTTGTGTAGGCTTTCTGGTGGAGGGGAGTAGTGCCTTTTTTCTGGTGGATGAGGCTGGATCTTGTGTTTCTGGTGGGCAGGTCCACATCTGGTGGTGTGTTTTGGGGTGTCTGTGGCCTTATTATGATTTTAGGCAGCCTCTCTGCTAATGGGTTGGGTTGTTTTCCTGTCTTGCTAGTTGTTTGGCAGAGGGTGTCCAGCACTGTAGCTTGCTGGTCGTTGAGTGGAGCTGGGTTTGGTGTTGAGATGGAGATCTCTGGGAGATTTTTGCCGTCTGAAATTATGTGGAGCTGGGAGGTCTCCTGTGGACCAGTGTCCTGAAGTTGGCTCTCCCATGTCAGAGGCACAGCAGTGACTCCTGGCTGCAGCACCAAGAGCCTTTCATCCACACGGCAAAGCACCTGAAGGATACCAAGAAATAGGTGAAGCTCAGAGGGTCCCTGCTTGTACATATCACTGGTTTGGGGTAGACTCCAGGTGTCCTCTGGTGGGTGCCTCTCATATCCTGTAGACTGCAAAGTAGGGAGTCAACCACAGGGGGAGCATCCAGAAAAGCAAGGCTCTGTGGTATAAGAAAAAAACGCCCTGGACGAGCGCCCCTCCTCAGACACTGGGGCGCAGACCGGGAGCACTTGTCTCCGGCAGGCACTTGTGGTGCTTTCTCCATTGGCCCAGAAGAAAAAAAATCTCTTGACCTCAGGGAAGAATGGCCACTGAGCATGGGGGCAGGTTGTGCCCCATGACATGATTTCTGTCACTGCTTGTTCCGCCCTGTCAGCTCACAGCCACCTGGCGTTGCTGCAGAGAAATTTTCGAGTGGGACAGACCTGGATTTCTATAGATGCTTCCCACCCAGCAGACACAGTAGGTTTCAGGTGGGACTCAGAACTAGAAATACCCTCAAGATGGCCCTGGAGGACATGATACCGATGCCCAGGAAACAGTATGTCCCCAGGCAGAGCCCACTTGGGGAGAACTGTGGGGTAAACCTTTGTTTTAGACCCCTGCCTTCCCAGAGATCTGCCTGAAGAATCTGACTTAAAGTCAAAGGCAGATCCTGGGAGCCCTTTCACTTCTCTCCAGTTGTGTGTATAGGCAGTGGGCAGGTGCAGCCCTAGAGGACATTTCCTAATTAAGATGGGATTGCAAGAAAGGCTTGTTGGGCACTAAGTCCTTCCTCTCCAGGTCTTCAATTCTTCATACTATTGTTAAGCATATTTATAAGTTTTCACAAATTTATACTAATACTACTTCCAAAAGATGGAGAATACTCTATTACCCCCAAAGAACGCCCCTATGGTGCCCATTTGTACTAACTCTGTCCACCTTTAATCACTGATCTATTTTAGGTCCCTATATGTTTGCCTCTGCCTTTTCCAGAATGCAATATCAATAGAACACCATGTCGTCATGTGAGCCCTGTTTGTAAACTTTGATTCCATTTGTAAAAGTGCACAATTGTGCACTGTTCTCCTGGGCATAACAATTTTGACAGTGCCTAGTAGGGGTGGTGGCACACATTAGGCCTTTAAGCTGAGATTCCATTATTATGAGCTCTGAGTTTGGTAAGACCCTGTTCTCCCTGTGTCTGACTTTCATTTGTAACACAGGAGGCCAAAAAAGACTCTGTGCTTCCACTTCAGGCAGCACAGGTTGGATGTGTGGTCAGGCAGCACAGGTTGGATGTGTGGTCGGGGAACCAAGATCTCACATGCTGCAAGGTGTGGCCAAAAAAAAAAAAAAAAAAAAGATGGGAGGAATACTTGGGGAAGGGGCAGAGCAACTGAGAAATAATTATGAAATTACATCTATACCATGCAGAGAAGACATAAGTTAGTACTGAAAACATGGAGGAAGTTTAGACTTCTTTTGCTCTTTAATGAAACACAAAGCTGGTAATCCGTCCCCCTCCCTTTTTTTAAAAAATAAATTTATTTTTTAAATTTTTATTTATTTTTGATTGCATTGGGTCTTCGTTGCTGCATGTGGGCTTTTTCTCTAGTTGTGGTGAGCAGGAGCTACTCTTCGTTGCAGTGAGCGGGCTTCTCATGTTGCGGAGCATGGGCTCTAGAGCACAGGCTCAGTAGTTGTGGCACACGCGCTTAGTTGCTCTGTGGCATGTGGGATCTTCCCTGACCAGGGCTTGAACCCATGTCCCCTGAGTTGGCAGGTGGATTCTTAACCACTGCACCACCAGGGAAGCCCTCCCTCCCTTTTCATAACATGTGCTGGAGGTCTAAAACTATGGGAATAACACCTATGAACAGCAAAATGGGCTTTGTAACTCTGTGGACCATTGAAACAAAAAGCTTCCAGTTCTCTTCTTATAAAAGGCATTAAAAACTTTCCATTTTGAGGATGTCAGACGTACCTCCTTTCCCACTAACTTGGGATATTACTGAAGAGGATAGCCGTCTGTCTGCAGCTCACTTCACTTATTCCTTGGATGACTGCCCCCTAAACATCCGTAGCTCTTTTTAGTGTTTCATGTTGGACTTGCAGAGATATCACTCACAGGAAAACCCATGACTGGCTACAAGTGTGCAGATGACCAGAACCCTTCCTCAAACTTGGAGGACCAGAAAGGCTTCATGGTGTCACTCCTTCTGTGTAGCAGCAAAATTATAATGGAAATATAAAAGGCAGTTTATTTTTTTACAATTTTTGGCCGTGCCCAATGTCATGTGGGATCTTAGTTCCTTGACCAGGGATCGAACCTGCATCCCCTGCATTGGAAGCTCAGAGTCTTAACCACCGGACTGCCAGGGAAGTCCCTAAAAGGCAATTTAAATCTTTTCAAATGATGTTAAATACAAACATAAACACCAAAACTACTCATGGCCCAAAGTAATGGGAATGGGGAGTCTCAAGTCTTGGATAATCCATGTCCAAACTCATGATTACTATTACATGCAATAAAACTTTCAACTGTGGCGAAGATGAAGATGAACCATGTCTACATCTTTATGGGGAAACCATTATGGTTGATCCCAGGAATGCAGGGATGTCTTTATTGCTCCCCACTTCTTATATCTGCACCCAAGCAGTTCCTCAAATAGTGTTTAAGATGCAAGATGGTGTAAATAAAAAGTGATCAGTGATGACATCCTCACTCATGAGGCCCTGACCTGCCACAGACACACAATTCCAGTCTCCCTATTACCTCATAGCATTGTTTACTTTCCTCAAAGCTCTTATTTCCATCTTATAAACCCAGATTGTGCTATTTGTTAGTCACCTCTTCCCACAAAAATATAAGAGCCAGGACTTGAAGAACTTGTTTCACACCTATATATCCAGAGTGTGTAGTGCCCTATTTATGCTAAATTGTGTATGATTTGAGTCTGCAGTGCCTAGTAGAAGAGGGATGCTGAAAAATTAGCATCAAGAGTAGCTTCTGAGCAAGAAAGCCTTGCTTGGATTAGTAACCCTGTCTTTGTCCCTTGCCAGGTTTGTGTTCTTGACAATTTACCTAAACTCATAAAGCCTCAGTTGATTGGAAAAGGAGGTAATACCTAACACAAGTCCAAATCCTGTAAGACCTTTTGGACAGTCTCTTACTGATATGACCCATTATCATTTATGGTTTGTGTTCATCCTTATTATGATGATTCGTTATGCCCCTCTATTTGTTGTTGTTTTTACATTGCTTTTTCTGATCCATTTTTCAAAAAAAATTTTTATTGGAGTATAGTTATGTACAATGTTGTGTTAGTTTTAGGTGTACAACAAAGTGAGTTAGTTATACATACATTTACTCTTTAGATTCTTTTCCCATATAGGCCATTACAGAGTATTGAGTAGAGTTCCCTGTGCTATACAGTAGGTTCTCATTAGTTATCTATTTTATATACAGTAGTGTGTATATGTCAACCCCAGTCACCCAATTTATCCCTCCCCCATGCCCCTCTATTTGAATACAAGTGTGAACCTGGCAGTTTTTGGCAAGAAGGCAGTAACAAAACCATGATTTAAGTTTTAAATTAAGAACAAATGAGAAATCCGTTTCATGACAAAAATTCTAACTATGAAAAAAAAATTTGCCTGAGGAAGAATATACATGGTAATACTGAATCAAAATGTATAATGATTACCTTGAAAAAAACCACAAACTTGATCTAAAAATCTACAATTGCAATGGGATGTTTCAATATATCCTATTAGGAAATAGAAAAGATAATATTTGTTAGTATACAAGATTTTTTGAAAGAGAAGCATTTGACCAAAAAAACCATTGTTTTCAATCACATACAATCAGTCATAACTGAAAATGTACTGAGAAATTATGTTCAATTGTGAGTGATTGGAAATATCCATAATCTATCCGATAAGAGGAAGGTGCTAATTCTCACATGGAAGGATTGGGCCACAGAAGTCACTGCACAGTGCAGTAGAGGAACTCACTACAGGACCACATGTTTTCTTCTGACTGCACCACTGTAGCTGCTATAGTGGAATCAAGAACACACAGTCACTAGCAATATCAACAGAACAATGTGTTTACTACACAAATTAGACCTTATACAAATACAATATAGAGAAGAGGTGAGTCAGTGCTTCACAAAACGTTCTCAATCACAGCAGTCTAAATTTGTTGCCTGGTGGACACATGAGGACTTGCAGGAAAATCCAAACTGTGAGGAATCTTTGCTGTGGAACTTGTGGAGGTATCTGTGGAAACCAACAGGTCTGAGAAAATGGAAGTCATGTAGCTGGTGGTAATGAGCCTACTTTGGACTGGCAGGGCAAAGAATCAGGAAAATGGTTTAGAACCAGGTATATGTGAAACTCCTGTGTGGCTCAAGAACTAAGGCCTTCTTCACTTTGCCTTTCAAGTGTCATGCAAGGGAGGCTAGTGGTGAATTCTAACATGGAACCATGAAAAGAACAGGTTCTAGAAAATGTAGGTCACAACATATTACCCATGTTAACAACACATTCCAGGAGAGCATCTCCAATTCTACATTTTAGTGTCCTGTAACAGGTCTCTTTTCTTTTTGCAAATATAAAGACTTACTGGTCCATTAACATACAAGGTTATTACAAAAATGAATCAGAACTTAAATGTTAATAACACTTTAAAAAGTAGCTAGAAATGTGATGTTTATATTTAATCTCACAGACTTGCAATGTGAGAGCAGTAACCACATCAGTTATGATCACTGTTGTATTTACAGCACAGGCACATAGTAGGTGCTCAATATGAATGAAGGGATGGTAATACCACTAGTTGACTTCAGTGATATAATTATTCTAATTGCATTATGGGTAAAGAGACACTAACTGGTGATATCAGAATAATGTAGGAGAATTTTTAATGCATTGGTGGGGGAAAAATGTTGCTTCAGTGCAAAGATATTGTAGCTACGAATTTAAAATAATTGCACTTGTAAACAATGTAAGGTTGCTTTGTTTAAGTATGCAGTTGATGTCAACATGGGTGTCTTAAAGTCTCTTCCCCAAATCACAGTCAGATGGAATGACAAAGAGTAAAGAGAAAATGACAAAGAGAAAAGATGTAAATACTAAGTCAAATGAGATTATACTCTGTGTTAAACTTCACATAATTACAAATTTATGCCAACTATTTATTAGCAAGGAAAAAATGGAAGGCGGCTCTTCTGACAAGAGAAAGTTTTTCTAATAAAAGAGACATATTTACAATGGGTAAGAAATATCCAGTACCTGCCACATGAAGCCAATAGGAAAATCCCAACAACTACCAGAGTGTCATTAGTCCATGCCCCCTTTACTTACAGAACAACAAAAATTATATATTTTTGGCACATTATATAATATTGGCACATTACAATTATATTCCAGTTCACTCATGGATCCAACAGATTTCAAAATGGAAAGACAAAAATTCTATAAGCTAATTTAAGGAAAAATACTACCTACTAAGCTTATATACTATTGCTTAAAGAGTACTTACAGAATTGTTTCAACTCAGTGTTGTGTTCATTTGCAAAATTAACAAGTAGAATCCATAATTAGAGACTGAGTTTCAGAATAAGCCACTGATAAAGATATATTTTTAACTTTTAAAACGTTTCATGTTATGAATTTTTTGGAGCATTATATATGAATTAATCTACATCAGGCTTTCCCATATTATTTACATGTTATAGCATTTCTCTCCAGTAGAGTTTTCATATGACTTTGAATGTATTGGGTTGGCCAGAAAGTTCATTCTTCTGTAAGATGTTACGGAAAATCCCGAATGAACTTTTTGGCCAGCCCAGTATTTGTTAAGATAGGAAACTCTTGTATTTATCACTTATATCCAGTGTGCATTCTCATGACATGTTTATGTAAGGATGTGGGCCAATTAAAGGCTTTCCCACAATGCTTACATTCAAGAAGTTTCTCTCCAGTGTGAATTCTTTCATGGCTTCTGTATGAACTGGGTCGACTAAAGGCTTTCCCACAGTCTTTACACTTATACGGTTTCTCACCAGTGTGCATTCTCATGTGACCTCGAAAGGTTGTGCGGTAAATGAAGGCTTTCCCACATTCCTTGCATTCATAGGGCTTCTCTCCAGTATGAGTTCTTTCATGTACTTGAACATAACTGGAACAACTGAAGGCTTTACCACATATTTTACATTCATAGGGTTTCTCTCCTGTGTGAGTTCTTTCATGTATTCGAAATGAACTAGGACAATTAAATGCTTTCCCACATTCCTTACATTTATAAGGTCCATCTCCAGTGTGCGTCATCATGTGTCTTCGAAAGCTTGTGAGAGAAACAAATGCTTTCCCACATTTCTCACATTTATAGGGTTTCTCTCCAGTGTGAGTTCTTTCATGTATTTGCAAACCTAAAGGAGAACTGAAGGTTTTCCCACATTGCTTACATTCGTAGGGTTTCTCTGCAGTGTGAGTCCGTTCATGTCTTCGAAATGAAGTGGGACAACTGAGGGCTTTACCACACTGCTTACATATATAGGGTTTTTCACCAGTGTGAGTTCTCACATGGACTTGAAAAGTGGTGAGCCAATGGAAGGCTTTTCCACATTCCTTACATTGATAAGGTTTCTCTCCAGTGTGAGTTCTTTCATGTGTTCGAAAGGAACTGGAACAACTGAAGGCTCTACCACACTGTTTACATTCATAGGGTTTTTCTCCAGTGTGAGATCTTTCATGTATTCTATATGAACTGGGACAATTGAATGCTTTTCCACATTCTTTACATTTATAAGGTCCAACTCCAGTATGTGTTATCATGTGTCTTTGAAAGCTTCCAAGAGAAATGAAGGCTTTCCCACATTCCTTACAGTCATAAGGTTTCTCTCCTGTATGAGTTCTCTCATGTTTTCGAAGAGAACTGGGACAACTGAAGGCTTTACTACACTTTTTACATTCATAGGGTTTTTCTCCAGTATGAGTCCTTTCATGACTTCGAAAGGAACTTGGACAACTGAGGGCTTTACCACATTGCTTACATTCATACGGTTTCTCCCCTGTGTGAGTTCTTTCATGTGTTTGAAAGGTTTGATGATATCGAAAGGCTTTCCCACATTGTTTACATTGATAGGGTTTTTCTCCAGTGTGAGTCCGTTCATGTTTTCGAACAGATTGGCGATATCTAAATGATTTCCCACATTCCTTACATTTATAGGATTTCTCTATACTATGATTACTTTCATGTTTCTGAAAAGGCTGGAGATAACTGAAGGCTTTTCCACATACCTTACATTTATAAGGCTTCTTTCCACATTCCTGATACCTGGATGGTTTGGGTGCAGTGTGAGATCTAACGTGCCTATTAAAGGATGAACGACTCATGAGGACTTTTCCACACACACTGCACTCCCATGGTTTTACTGCAGTAGAATTCTTGTTCAGATTAAGATTTGGAATAAGGCTGATATTTTCGCCACACTGACTACCTTCTTCACTTTCACAGCATCTCCGTAATGTATGGCTTCTGTTAAAAAAAAATTAGAAGCACACTGTTAATGATTTCTTTGTTAATGATTTTACAGTAAATATTAGTATTACATTTTTATCATTTATCGGGAAAGTATTAGGTTTTTCTGCACCATGTAAGTTTGAAAGTGAATATACTGAATGCTCTACAAGAAAGCTCAACCATTGCTATTATCATAGTGATATTCATATATGCAGTCTCTGAATATGTTTTAAAGTAAACTATTTGGGAAACAATGAACATCCATGACACAGTTAAGAAAACATTTTTTTGGTAAAAATTTTCTGAGAATAAATAAATTTGAAGCTGGGCCCTTTTGTGTCTACTTGTTTCTAAATTTCATGACATAAGAAGATTCTCTTGTGGGACACTGCTTTAAACTGTGAGTGCAACTCACCTCAGATTTCTTCCCTGGTTTTTGTACTGATCTTCAGTGTTATGGTCTTCCCATTTTTCCCCTGAAATGCCAACCAAAAAGATCAATAAATTATAGGAAAATTATTATTTCACAGGTCTATGATGACCTCAAACTATGATTTACTTACCAAAGTATTCCCTTTCCCCATTCCACATCTTAGAACAACACTGATGGGCAGGAAACACTTGTTCTCTAATTGATTAAGTGACGGAATGTCATCATCCTTACCTATTGAGGCCAGGTTCCTCAAGGTTTCCCGCATCACATCTCTGTAGAGTTTCTTCTGTGAAGGCCCCAGCAGAGCCCACTCCTCCAAGGTAAAGTTCACAGCCACATCCTCAAAGGCCACTGGGTCCTAAAACATCACAAATATGTGTACAGGAAGATGGGTGAGATGGACAGTAGTGGGAATCTGTAGTCCATTCACAAGAAGTTCACATATGATGCTGTTATTGAAATATTTATTCTGTGACTTGATCATCAAAATCCTTATTCTCTATATGACCACTTCCTCACATTCAACAGCATCATGTACACATGGAAATCATTTTTACTATGATCACTTAAGTCTTATCATTCTCTAACAGTAGGATCCAGAGCACGCTGGAGAAATGTGAACTCCAAATGAAAGAAGTATTTCCAGATCATCAACTCCTCGTAAGAAAAATCCACCTCCTTTAATACCCACCATATCTATCACATAGCACTCCATGAAACACAGGATCACATTTGCATGAGGTGTTTTTTTTTTTTTATAACTTAATTTTGGGCTGTGTCAGGTCTTCGTTGCTGCATGCAGGCTTTCTCTAGTTGTGGCAAGTGGGGGCTACTCTTTGTTGTGGTGTGTGGGCTTCTCGTTGCGGTGGTTTCTCCTGTTGCAGAGCACGAGGCTCTAGGTGTGCGGGCTTGAGTAGTTGTGGCGCATGGGTTTAGCTGCTCTGTGGCATGTGGGATCTTCCTGGACCGGGGCTTGAACGCATGTCCCCTGCATTGGCAGGTGGATTCTTAACGACTGTGCCACCAGGGAAGCCCCTTGCATGAGGTTTTAATGGAAAAAAACACAGTGAACTGGAAGCTTTTTCTTCCATTCCCATCACCAAACGTGACAAGGACAGGAGACCTGTGGAAATCCAGCTTATCACTAGGCCCAGCTGGCCATATTGTCCTAAAGTACTCCAGGCTATCACAAGTAGTCAGATGCAACTGGCTGAATAAAAATAATCTTGTGGAAAAGTATTAAGTTTAACGTGCCTGTAAAAATATTTGACAGATACTCAGTCACTCCTTTTTATCTCTGTCCTATTTCATGAGGCTAGGAAGCTATTCTGAAGTTAGTACTCAGGCATGAGAAAGAAGGCATGACAACTTAGACCTCCACAAATCCCTATATTCAGAGTGGCTTCTCACCATCTTTACCACATATATGTGCATATACTGAGAAGATAAATGCCAGAAGAGCATTTTCCGGCAAAACCATAACAGTATACCCCGGACCTTGCTGACCTTGGGGAACTGAATAAGAATTGCAGTTTGCACCAGAGTCCACTGAAGACCACAATGGTTTGATGGTGAACGTGCCCATCATTATAAAACACAAAGGGTCCAGCAGTGCTTTCCTCTAAAAAACATAAAACTTATCTTCTCCAATTATAGGAGGCAGTGATTCTCAACCAGCCACTTGAGAGGCTGCCTTTCCACTTCTCTCATTTCCATGCCTCCATGTGGTGCACAGGGACATGACAGCGCAACATCTGGGCATAGGAACCACATAACTTCCCTAAATGCTGGTCTCTGTAAAAGATCACTAACCTACTGATGTCCACGTGCAGGAGACAGAGAAAAGGTTCCCACACAGTAATTACAATGGTAGAATTTATCTATTCAGTTAAGGAACAGAAAAAGAAATCCCCAGTTCTTGAGAAGTTTTTCTCACAGGAATCGATGGTTTTAAAATGGAAATATTTATTTGTGTAGCATTTCTCTAATTTTTCCAATGTGCTCTGGACCCTACCATTAGAGAACAGTAAGACTTTAAGTGATCATAGTAAAAATGTATAATTTCCACATGTTCATGATGCTGTTAAATTTGTGAGGAAGTAACCACTTCCTGCTTGAGCTGCTTGCATCAGCTCTAATTACACTTTCTATGGTGTATCTGTAGCGCTTGCTCCTAACAATGTCCTACTGTGAAGTGTGCAGAAGAGAGTTACTAACAAGTCTGAGATCGCTGATTCTTAGGAATGCCTGCTCACCATGTTTGTCCTTTGTTGGTCTCTGGGAACTGGGATTTATGAGTGACCCCACCAACCTGATAAGAGTGGCTCAGTGTGTCTAAACTGTTTATGGTACGTTATAAACACTTTTCATTATGAGCGTCTGAACTTTCATTATGCTTAGGCAGAGTTCCTATGTGATCTGCTCCCCAAAATCACTCTGGGTATTGAGGCTCTAATGAGCTTCTCTGGAAGACAATTATTTTATATGTGTTGTCACAACCCGCTGCTTGTAGGCTTGAGCCCTTCCTATGTGATTACACTAGGAAAGACCATCTGGAAGTTTGCATCTGGCTCCCTCCAGAACAAATTTAATTCGGTACTAAAGAAGAATGAACGAGATATTTAATGATCCTCATGGGAAAAATTTAAAATTTTTGTTGGGTAACATTAAAGGAGAATGAGATAAATGAAAATACAAAAGATGTTTTTAGAAATAACCCAAACATCACTAAGATGTTACCTCTCCCAAAATATATCTCTAACAAAATGTTATCTAACTGGGAAAAACATTGTATTCCCCTGTATTCCATGGGCAATAGCCAATTCATTATAGATTGAAACGTGAAAGAAAAAACTGGGACACTTCTAGAAATCACAAGTAAATGCTTCATTGATCCAAAAATAGAACTTTCTCATTTAAGAGGAATAAGCCCTAGAAGCAAGAAGAACTACAATCCTGCAGCCTGTGGAACAAAAACCATATTCACAGAAAGACAAGATGAAAAGGCAGAGAGCTATGTACCAGATGAGAGAACAAGATAAAGCCCCAGAAAAACAACTAAATGAAATGGAGATAGGCTATCTTCCAGAAAAAGAATTCAGAATGATAGTGAAGACGATCCAGGACCTCCGAAAAAGAATGGAGGCAAAGATGGAGAAGATGCAAGAAATGTTTAACAAAGATCTAGAAAAATTAAAGAACAAACTAACAGAGATGAACAATACAATAACTGAAATGAAAAATACACTTGAAGGAATCAATAGCAGAATACCCGAGGCAGAAGAATGGGTAAGTGACCTGGAAGACAGAATGGTGGAATTCACTGCTGCAGAACAGAATAAAGAAAAAAGAATGAAAAGAAATGAAGACAGCCTAAGAGACCTCTGGCACAACATTCAACTCAACAACATTCGCATTATAGGGATCCCAGAAGGAGAAGAGAGAGAGAAAGGACCTGAGAAAATATTTGAAGAGATTATGGTCAAAAACTTCCCTAACATGGGAAAGGAAATAGCCACCCAAGCCCAGGAAGCACAGAGTCCCATTCAAATTGGCAAAAATTAAAGACAAAGAAAAATTATTGAAAGCAGCAAGGGAAAAACGACAAAAAACATACAAGGGAACTCCCATAAAGTTAACAGCTGATTTCTCAGCAGAAACTCTACAAGCCAGAAGGGAGTGGCATGACATATTTAATGAAAGGGCAGAACCTACAACCAAGATTACCCAGCAAGGATCTCACTCACATTTGATGGAGAAATCAAAAGCTTTAGAGACAAGTAAAAGCTAAGAGAACTTAGCACCACCAAACCAGCTGTACGACAGATGCTAAAGGAACTTAAGTGGGAAACACAAGAGAAGCAAAGGACCTACAATAACAAACCCAAAACAATTAAGAAAATGGTAATAGGAAATACATATCGATAATTACCATAAACGTGAATGGATTAAATGCTCCAACCAAAAGACACAGGCTTGCTGAATGGATACAAAAACATGACCCATATATAAAGAGACCCACTTCAGACCTAGGGACACATACAGACTGAAAATGAGGGGATGGAAAAAGATATTCCATGCAAATGGAAATCAAAAGAAAGCTGGAGTAGCAATACTCGTATCAGATAAAATAGACTTTAAAGAATGTTACGAAAGACAACGAAGGACACTACATAATGATCAAGGGATCAATCCAAAAAGAAGACGTAACAATTATATATTCACCCAACATAGGAGCACCTCAATACATAAGGCAACTGCTAACAGCTCTAGAAGAGGAAATTGACAGTAACACAGTAATAGTGGGGGACTTTAACACCTCACTTACACCAATGGACAGATCATCCAAACAGAAAATTAGTAAGGAAACACAAGCTTTAAATGGCACAATAGACCAGATAGATTTAATTGATATTTATAGAACATTCCATCCAAAAACAGTAGATTACACTTTCTTCTCAAGTGCGCACAGAACATTCTCCAGGATAGATCACATCTTAGGTCCACAAATAAAGCCTCAGTAAATTTAAGAAAATTAAAATCATATCAAGCATCTTTTCTGACCACAACACTATGAGATTAGAAATCAATTACAGAGAAAAAAATGTAAAAAACACAAACACATGGAGGCTAAACGTTATTAAATAACCAAGAGATCACTAAAGAAATCAAAGAGAAAATCAAAAAAATACCTAGAGACAAATGACAATGAAAACACGATGACCCAAAACCTATGGGATGCAGCAAAAGCAATTCTAAGAGGGAAGTTTATAGCTATACAAGCCTACCTCAAGAAACAAGAAAAATCTCAAATAAACAATCTAACCTTACACCTAAAGGAATTAGAGAAAGAAGAACAAACAAAATCCAAAGTTAGTAGAAGGAAAGAAATCATAAAGATCACAGCAGAAATCAATGAAATAGAAACAAAGAAAACAATAGCAAAGATCAATAGAACTAAAACCTGGTTCTTTGAGAAGATCAACAAAAGTGATAAACCATTAGCCAGACTCATCAAGGAAAAGAGGGAGGGATTCCCTGGTGGTGCAGTGGTTAAGAATCCACCTGCCAATGCATGGGACATGGGTTCGAGCCCTGGTCTGGGAAGATCCCACATGCTGCGGAGCAGCTGGGCCCATGTGCCACAATTACTGAGGCCCAGGCGCCTAGAGCCCATGCTCTGCAACAAGAGAAGCCACTGCAATGAGACGCTCATGCACCGCCATGAAGAGTAGCCCCTGCTCGCTGCAGCTAGAGAAAGCCCAACGCAGCAACGAAGACCCAAAGCAGCCAAAAATAAATAAATAAAATAAATTTTTTTTAAAAAAGAGGAAGAGGACTCAAATCAATAAAATTAGAAAGGAAAAAAGTTAAAACAAGCACTGCAGAAATACAAACCTTCCTAAGAGACTACTACAAGCAACTCTATGCCTATAAAATGGACAACCTGGAAGAAATGGACAAATTCTTAGAAAGGTATAACCTTCCAAGACTGAACCAGGAAGAAACAAAGTATGAACAGACCAACCACAAGTAATGAAATTGAAACTGTGATTAAAAATCTTCCAACAGGGCTTCCCTGGTGGCACAGTGGTTGAGAGTCCGCCTGCTGATGCAGGAGACACGGGTTCATGCCCTGGTCCAGGAGGATCCCACATGCCGTGGAGCGGCTGGGCCCGTGAGCCATGGCCGCTGAGCCTGCGCGTCCGGAGCCTGTGCTCTGCGATGGGAGAGGCCACAACAGTGAGAGGCCCCCGTACCACAAAAAAAAAAAAAAAAAAAAAAAATCTTCCAACAAAAGTCCAGGATCAGATGGCTTCACAGGTGAATTCTATCAAACATTTAGAGAAGGACTAATACCCATCCTTCTCAAACTCTTCCAAAAAATTGCAGAGGAAGGAAAACTCCCAAACTCATTCTATGAGGCCACCATCACACTGATACCAAAACCAGACAAAGATACTATAAAAAAAGAAAATTACAGACCAATATCACTGATGAATATAGATGTAAAAATCCTCAACAAAATGCTAGCAAACAGAATCCAACACATTAAAAAGGATCATACACCATGAATCAAGTGAGATTTATCCCAGAGATGCAAGGATTCTTCAGTATACGCAAGTCAATCAATATGATACACCACATTAACAAATTGAAGAATAAAAACTATATGATCATCTCAATAGATGCAGAAAAAGCTTCTGACAAAATTCAACATCAATTTATGATAAAAACTGTCTAGAAAGTGGGCAACATAATAAAGGCCATATATGACAAACCCAAAGCAAACATCATTTTTTTTTTTTTTTTGCGGTACACTGGCCTTTCACTGTTGTGGCCTCTCCCATTGCGGAGCACAGGCTGTGGACGCGCAGGCTCAGCAGCCATGGCTCACGGGCCTAGCCGCTCTGCGGCATGTGGGATCTTCCCAGACCGGGTCACGAACCTGTGTCCCCTGCATCGGCAGGCGGACTCTCAACCACTGTGCCACCAGGGAAGCCCAACAAACATCATTCTTAATGGTGAAAAAGTAAAAGCATTTCCTCTAAGATCAGGAACAAGACAAGGATGTCCACTCTCACCACTATTATTAAACATAGTTTTGGAAGTCCTAGTCATGGCAATCAGAGAATAAAAGGAATACAAATTGGAAAAGAAAAAGTAAAACTGACATTGTTTGCAGATGACATGATACTATACATAGAGAATCCTAAAGATGCCACCAGAAAACTACTAATCAATAAATGTGGTAAAGTTGCAGGATACAAAATTAATGCACAGAAATCTCTTGCATTCCCATACCCTAGTGATGAAAAATCTGAAAGAGAAATTAAGGAAACACTCCCATTTACCATTGCAACAAAAAAAAAAAATACCTAGAAATAAACCTCCCTAAGGCGACAAAAGACCTGTATGCAGAAAACTATAAGACACTGATGAAAGAAATTAAAGATGATACAAACAGATGGAGAGATATACCATGTTCTTGGATTGGAAGAATCAACATTGTGAAAATGACTATACTACCCAAAGCAATCTACAGATTCTGTGCAATCCCTATCAAATTACCAATGACATTTTTCACAGAACTAGAACAAAAAAAATTCACAATTTGTATGGAAACACAAAAGACCCCGAACAGCCAAAGCAATCTTGAGAAAGAAAAACGAAGCTGGAGGAATCAGGCTCTCTGACTTCAGACTGTACTACAAAGCTACAGTAATCAAGACAGTATGGTACTGGCACAAAAATAGAAACACAGATCAATGGAACAGGGTAGAAAGCCCAGAGATAAAGCCCACGCACCTATGGTCAACTAATCTATGACAAAGGAAACAAGGATATACAGTGGAGAAAAGACAGCCTCTTCAATAAGTGGTGCTGGGAAAACTGGACAGGTACATGTAAAAGAATGAAATTAGAACACTCCCTAACACCATACACAATAGTAAACTCAAAATGAATTAGAGACCTAAATATAAGACCGGACACTACAAAACTCTTAGAGGAAAACATAGGAAGAACACTCTTTGACATAAATCACAGCAAGACCTTTTTTGATTCACCTGCTAGAGTAATGGAAATAAAAACAAAAATAAACAAATGGGACCTAATGAAACTTAAAAGCTTTTGCACAGCAAAGCAAACCATAAACAAGACCAAAAGACAACCCTCAGAATGGGAGAAAATATTTGCAAACAAATCATCTGACAAAGGATTAATCTCCAAAATATATAAACAGCTCATGCAGCTCAATGTTAAAAAAACTAACCACCCAATGCAAAAATGGGCAGAAGACCTAAATAGACATTTCTCCAAAGACACACAGATGGGCAAGAAGCACATGAAAAGCTGCTCAACATCACTAATTATTAGAGAAATGCAAATCAAAACTACAATGAGGTGTCACCTCACACCAGTTAGAATGGGCATCATAAGAAAATCTACAAACAACAAATGCTGGAGAGGGTGTGGAGAAAAGGGAACCCTCTTGCCCTGTTGGTGGGAATGTAAATTGACACAGCCACTATGGAGAACAATATGGAGGTTCCTTCAAGAACTAAAAATAGAATTACCATATGACCCAGCAATCCCACTACTGGGCATATACCCTGAGAAAACCATAATTCAAAAAGACAGATGCACCTCGATGTTCACTGCAGCACTATTTACAATAGCCAGGTCATGGAAGCAACCTAAATGCCCATCGACAGACGAATGGATAAAGAAGATGTGGTACATATATATAATGGAATATTACTCAGCCATAAAGAGGAATGAAATTGGGTCATTTGTAGAGACGTGGATGCATCTAGAGACTATCATACAGAGTGAAGTAAGTCAGAAAGAGAAAAACAAATATCGTATATTAACACGTATATGTGGAACCTAGAAAATGGTACACACGAACTGGTTTGCTTAGCAGAAATTGAGACACAGAAGTAGAGAAAAAACGTATGGGCACCAAGGGGGGAAAGCGGTAAGGGATGGGGGTTGTGGTGTGATGAACTGGGAGACTAGGATTGACATATATACACTGATATGTATAAAATGGATGACTAACAACAAACAAAAATTAATTAAAACAACCCCCCCCCCAAAACAAAAAAAGAAGAAGCCCTAAAGCAAGAGCCTGACCAATTCAAACATATTAAAACTAAGGGAGTTATAAGACAAACAACAGGTGGAAAAAAATACATGCAATGTTAAAGGGTTAGTGTGCGAAGTAAGATGAACGGACACAATAGTTAAGGGGGAAAAAAAGGGAAAATAACCAAAACATGTTTAACAGAAGATGCGAGATCATGTATGAGAAAATACCTGTCTGATTGGTAATAGGAAGTAATGAAACAACATGTCAAGCAGATTACATTTCACACTGATTAGGACAAAAATTTAGTCAATTTAGTAATCCCAAGTGTTGATGACCATAGGTGACAAATACGTAAATTATGCACGAATGGAGGAAGCATCAACTGATGCACTCCACTGCCATTTCCTGTACATTCGAACTCGCTATCTACAGCTTAGCAAGTTTTCTCTAATGTCCAGAGGATTTATGTTCTTGGAGACTAATGCAAGAATATAGAAAATGTATTTTTAAGGAGATTAAAAATTAAACTGGAGAGAATTCCCTGGAGGTCCAGTGGTTAGGACTCCGTGATTTCACTGCCAAGGGCCCAGGTTCAATCCCTAGTTGGGGAAGTAAGATCCCATAAGTTGTGTGGCACGACCAAAAAAAATTTTTTTAACTGGAAAAAGCCGAACCCTATAACCACTGCAATGGATGAGTACCTTGACTGGCCTGTAGACCCTAGATGTGTATGAAACATACTTCTGCAAAGAACCAACCAAAAAACATTTTGACCGTAATTTCATTAATACTCATTTACTGAAAGGTCAAAACAGACAAAACTAAAACAACACTGTGTAGTGAAAAGAACAGATGGTAAAGGTATGAATAACTAAACAATCAACAGAGATCATCTATGGGGCAGCACAGAGATGAGCAAGGGAGCAAGAACATCATGAGACTCTAAAAACTGCCTAAAGGCCCAGTTATGAATCTTGATGATTACAAAGATGTTTATATTGTTATTATTACTAGATCTTCCAATAAAACATTTTGTATGGGCTTCCCTGGTGGCGCAGTGGTTAAGAATCCACCTGCCAATGCAGGGGACACGGGTTTGAGCCCTGGTCCGGGAAGATCCCACATGCTGCGAAACAACTAAGCCCATGAGCCACAACTACTGAGCCTGCGCTCTAGAGCCCGAAAACCACAACTACTGAGCCTGCACTCTAGAGCCTGCGTGCCACAACTGCTGAAGCCCAGGCGCCTAGAGCCCTTGCTCTGCAACAAGAGAAACCACCGCAATGAGAAGCCCGTGCACCACAATGAAGAGTAGCCCCTGCTTGCCGCAACCAGAGAAAGCCCGCACACAGCAACGAAGACCCAACATAGCCAAAAATAAAAAATAAAATTTATATAAAAAAACACTTTGTACATTCTTTTTTGAATATATGTGATGACAAAATAAATAAGGAATTAATGAAGTTTGGAGAAGAACATAATTTTACTATGTTTGCCCTGTGATGTGGCAACCTGAGTTTTAATTCACAGATTCTGGTAGCAAAAAGTGGTAGCAAACACATATATATGGAATTTAAGGAAAAAAAAAATGTCATGAAGAACCTAGGGGTAAGGCAGGAATAAAGACGCAGACCTCCTAGAAAACGGACTTGAGGTTATGGGGAGGGGGAAGGGTGAGCTGTGACAGGGCGAGAGAGAGTCATGGACATATACACACTAACAAACGTAGTAAGGTAGATAGCTAGTGGGAAGCAGCCGCATGGCACAGGGATATTGGCTCGGTGCTTTGTGACAGCCTGGAGGGGTGGGATAGGGAGGGTGGGATAGGGAGGGTGGGAGGGAGGGAGACGCAAGAGGGAAGAGATATGGGAACATATGTATATGTATAACTGATTCACTTTGTTATAAAGCAGAAACTAACACACCATTGTAAAGCAATTATACCCCAATAAAGATGTTAAAAAAAAAAACTGGTAGCAAGACAAGTGTCTTATTTTGTAAGAACTGGTTACATAATCTCACCCTCATATTCACTTTTTTTTTTTTTTTTTTTTTGCGGTACGTGGGCCTCTCACTGTTGTGGCCTCTCCCGTTGCGGAGCACAGGCTCCGGACGCGCAGGCTCAGCGGCCATGGCTCACGGGCCTAGCTGCTCCGCGGCATGTGGGATCTTCCTGGACCGGGGCACGAACCCGCGTCCCCTGCATCGGCAGGCGGACTCTCAACCACTGCGCCACCAGGGAAGCCCTCATATTCACTTTTTAAAAATAAAGGGTGAAGGGACTTACCTGGTGGTCCAGTAGTAAAGAATCCGCTTTCCAATGCAGGGTATGCAGGTTCGATCCCTGGTCAGGAAAGTAAGATCCCACACGCCGCGGGGCAACTAAACCTGCATGCCACAACTACAGAGCCCACGCGCTCTGGAGCCCACATGCCACAACTACAGAGAAGCCCACACACCTAAACGAAAATCCCTGCACGCCACAATGAAAGATCCCGCATGCCACAACTAAGACCTGACGCAGACAAAAATAATAAATAAATTTTAAAAAAAGGGTAACATGAACTGGTATAAAAAGATGTGGAAGATTTTTCAATGGAATAATTTTTTTTAATTAATTTATTTTTTGGCTGCGTCGGGTCTTCGTTGCCGTGCGCAGGCTTTCTCTAGTTGTGACGACAGGGGCTACTCTTTGTTGTGGTGTGCAGGCTTCTTTCTCACTGTGGTGGCTTCTCTTGTTGCAGAGCATGGGCTGTAGGTGCACGGGCTTCAGTAGTTGTGGCTCGCAGGCTCAATAGTTGTGGTGCACAGACTTAGTTGCTCCGCGGCATGTGGGATCTTCCCAGACCAGGGCTCGAACCCGTGTCCTCTGCATTGGCAGGTGGATTCTTAACCACTGCGCCACCAGGAAGTCCCTCAATAGAATAATTAAGCAGTGTGTTGCAATATACAGATCATGTTCCCTTTTCTTGTGGACCCCATCTGAGATTTGGCTCAGATGTGTAGGCTGACGACAGCACACAATACCAAGAGGGTATGAAGTTTTTTACTTCTATAATGCAAGTGTCTGGGGAGGGCAGGGCGGGCCTCTCAAGCAGGTGGGAAATGCCTTCGGAGAGCAAAGTAAGGAGCCTGGCTTGGGTTTTTTCATTGAGATTAGGGGTTGAGCTAGGATGACAGTTTGCACACATGAGCAGGGACTTCCATGGACTTATTACTCTCTTACCAGCATCAAAGGAAGGAACACTCAGGCTTTCTTAGCACTTTGTACAGATGTGGGATACAAAGAGGAATTAGGAGGGATGAAAGTATAAAGCTGTCAGCAGACAAAAATAAAAACTGAGGTCAGAGACTTCCGGTTCCTGATCTGGCATGTTAAGGAGCTTAGAAGCTGGCATTAGCACCCTCATAGGGAAAAAACAACAAACTAAAAGTTAACAATAGACCCATCAGAGAATTTAGGTCATCGGGAAACTGCTGTCTCCAAAATCAGCGAGACAAAAAAGTAGCCATGTCCAGAATACTCTGTTCTTAACAAGAACTGTCCTCAAAATAATCTATTTTGTAACAGTGCAACTGATCTGGGGCGTGCATGTGTGTGTGTGGTGGAAACACCCACTTGAGTCTCCTCTAGCCTCCCTGCTCTCCAAAGGTGGGGGTAGAGGACAGAAGCACTTGTGACAGTGGTTTCCCCTCCTTACGTCAAATATGTGGTGTCTTTTTAACACCACTGCTCCAACTCTGTCATCAAATATGTGTCTACCAGTTTGAGTCAATATGAATGCTACCTGGAGTTAGTGTCGGACCTCACAGATTAATAAACACTCACTCCCACAAGACTGCCCCCACTTCAGCTGCTGGCCACAAACAGGGTGCCTGGGCTACTGACATTTCTACCCAGCCTCCTACAAAGTCATAGATTCCCTTGACATTCCCTCAGGTTTGGTAATTTGCTAGAACAATTCTGAGAACTCAGGAAGACACTTGGCTTTACTATTACTGGTTTATGATAAAGGATACAACTCAGGAACAGCCAAATGGAAGAGATGCATAGGGAAAAATATGGGAGCAGAGAGTAAGGGGCTGGGGTCAAAGGAAACAAAAGCAAAAGAAACAAATGGGACCTAATTAAACTTAAAAGGTTTTGCATATCTAAAGAAACCATTGACAGGCCTGGAGATTATCATACTAAGTGAAGTCAGACAGAGAAAGACAAATATCATAATATTGTTTATATGGGGAATCTAAAAAGACGTGATACAAATGAACTTATTTACAAAAGAGAAATAGGCTCACAGACTTAGAAAAAAAACTTATGGTTACTAAAGGGGACAGGTGGTGGGAGGAAGGAATAAATTGGGAGTTTGGGATTGACAGATACACACTACTATATTTAAAATAGATAACCAACAAGGACCTACTGCATAGCACAGGGGATTCTGCTCAATATTCTGTAACAACCCAAATGGGAAAAGAATTTGAAAAAGAATAGATACATGTATACATATAACTGAATCACTATGCTGCACATCTGAAACTAACACAACATTGTTAATCAACTATACAGTACTCCAATATAAAATAAAAAAATTAAAAATTCTGTAAAAAAAAACTTGGTTAATACTACATTTAAAGTATTTTGTATGTCAATAAAATACCAATAAAAAGAAAAAATTTAAATACAGGAGAAAGTATGGAAAGGTATGTGTACCAATAAACTTTTTGTGGTTAAAAAATAAGTAAATAAGCCATCGACAAAATGAGAAGACAGCACATTGAATGGGAGAAAATATTTGCAAATGATATGACTGATAAGGGGTTAATATCCAGAAGATATAAACAGCTCATATACCTCAGTATCAAAAAAAACCTGATTAAAAAATGGATAGAAGACCTGAGTAGACATTTTTCCAAAGAAGACATACAGATGGTCAAGTAGCATATGAAAAGATGCTCAACATCACTGCATCAGAGAAATGCAAGTCAAAACATCGAGGTATCACCTCACACCTGTCTGAACACCTACCATCAAAAAGACCACAAATAACAAATGTTGGTGAGGATGTGGAGAAAAGGGAACCCTTGTACACTGTTGCTAAGAATGTAAATTAGTGCCAACTAATATGGAAAACAGTACTGAGATTTCTCAAAAAACTGAAAATAGAACTACCATATGATCCAGCAATTCCACTCCTGGGTATATATCTGAAGAAGATGAACACTATTTCAAACAGATACACACACCCCAATGTTCACAGCAGCATTATTTACAATAGCCAAGATATGGAGGCAACCTAAGTGTCCATTGACAGATGAATGGATAAAGAAGATGTGGTGCATACATACAATGGAATACTTCTTGACCAGAAAAAAGAATGTAATTTTGCCATTTGCAACAACATGGATAGATGAAGGGTATTATGCTCAGTAAAATAAGTCAACAGAGAAAGACAAATACTGTATGATTTCACTTATATGGGGAATCTAAAAGAAACAAATGAATATAACAAAACAAAAACAGACTCACAGATAGAACAAACTAGCAGTTACAAATGGGGAGAGTGAAGTGGGGAGGGGAAAGACGGGTGGGAGATTAAGGGGTACAAACTACTATGTATAAAATAAATAAGCTACAAGCGTATATTGTATAGCACAAGGAATATAGCCAATATTTTGTAATAACTTTATATGGAGTATAATCTATAAAAATTTTGAATTATTAGGTTGTATACCTGAAACTGATATAATATTGTAAATCAACTATACCTATAAAAAGGTCAATGGTCTAAAAATACAACAACTGAAGCCACATACTGTCATAGTGGATTTAAAAAAATTATATGTTGTCTGAAATAAAGCCGCATTCACAATAAAGACAGATGGATTAAGACTAAGGGATGGAAAAAGATGTTATCATGTTAACATTAAAAGTAGAATATCCATATTACTTTCTGACAAAGCACAGAGATAAAGAGGGGCAATGCATGAAGATAAAGGGGTCAAGTCTCCAAGAAGACAAAGTAATCCTTAGTGCTTACGTGCACAGCAACAACACAGTGGCAAAATACACCAGGGAAAAATGGATAGAATTACAAGGAGAAACAGACAACTCCACTATTATAGTTGGACTTCAACACCCCTCTAATAAATGATTACGAGAACCAGCAGGAAGAAATTCAGAAAAGCCACAGAGCTGAATTGAACAGTGCCCTCAGACAACCGGATATAACTGAAAACTGTGTATTATTTCATCAAACAATAGCAGAATACACATCCTTCTCAAGTTAACATGGGAAATTCATAAGGATAGAACACATTCTGGGGGAATTCCCTGGTGGTCCAGTGATTAGGACTGGGTGCTTTCACTGCCATGGGGCCGGGTTTGATCCCTGGTTGGGGAACTAAGATCCTGCAAGCTGTGTGGCGTGGCCAAAACAAACAACACATTCTGGGACATAAAACACATATTAACTAATCTTAAGGGAAATCATACAAAATATACTCTCAGAACACAAAGGCGTTAACCTGGAAATCAATAATAGAAAGATATTTAAAAACATTTAAATACTTCAAGATTAAAGAACACACTTTTAAATAACCCATGGATCAAAGAAAAAGTTTCAACAGCAATTAAAAATTACCTTGATTAAATAAAAATGAATGTACAATTTACTGAAACTTGTGGAATGCAGCAAAAATAGGGTGGGCGTAGAGGGAAATTTATGGCATTGAAGGCATACACTTGAAGAAAGAAATCTGTAATTAATGATCCTAAGCGTTTAGCCTTAAAAAGTAGAAAAAAGAAGAGGAAATTAAGCCCAAAGTAAGCACAGGAAGAGATGTAACAATGTGAGAAGAAATCAATGAAAGTACAAGAAATCATTGAGAAAAATCAACAAAACATCTGTTTTTTGAAGAGATGAAATTCAGAAATGTCTATATAAGCTGAGAAAAAAAGAGAAAAGACATGGGAATTTCCTGGTGGTCCAGTGGTTAAGACTCTGTGCTTTCACTGCTGAGGGTTTGGGTTCAATCCCTGGTTGGGGAACTAAGATACTACAAGCCACACAGCACGGCCAAAAAAAAAAAAAAAAAAAAGAAAGAAGAAAATCCAAATTATTAATATGAGGAATGAAACAGATGAAAATGTAAAAGCATTTGAAAAAATCCAAAATCCATTTATGATAGCACACTAGGAAGAGAGGAACAACAACTTCTTGAGAAAGACCATCTACAAAAAACCTGCAGTTAACATCACACTTAATGGTGAGAAGCTAGATGCTTCCCTGGTAAGATCAGGAGGCAATGATGTCCCCTCTCTCACAAGTCCTAGTCAACACTGTACTGGAAGCTTACAGAATAAAAGGACATGTAAGGTATACAGAATGGGAAGTGAGAAATAAAACTGTCTTTTGTCATGTAGGACATGATTATGGAGAAAAAGAATCAACAACAACAAAGAAAACCCCTGAACTAATAAGAGAGTACAGTAAGACTGAAGGTTAGTTAACATACAAAGTCAATGATTTCCTATAGATCCAAACAAATCTAGTCAATTCATCTTTGACAAAGGATCAAAGGCAATTTAATGAAGAAACGACAGTCTTTTCAACAAATAGTGCCAGGAAAACTAGATATCCACATTGAAAAAAGAACGTCTAGACACAGATCCTACACCTTTTGCAAAAATTAACCCCAAATGGACCACAGATCTTATGTAAAAGGCAAAACTACAGAACTCCTAGAAGATAACACAGGAGAAAGTGAACCTATGAAACAGAAACAGAATCATGGACATAGAGAACAGACTGGCGGCTGCCAAGGGGGAGGGGGTGGGGGAGGGATGGAGTGGGAGGCTGGGGTTAGCAGATGGAAGCTTTTATACATAGAATAGATGAACAACAAGGTCCTATTGTACAGCACGGAGAAACTATATTCAATATCCTATGATAAACTATAATGGAAAAGAGTATTAAAAATGTATATATGTGTACAGCTGAACCACTTTGCTGTATAGCAGAAACTGACACAACACTGTAAATCAACTATACTTCAAGTTTTTAAAATATTGAGAAAAAAGGTAACATAGGAGAAAATCTATATGACCTTGGGTTTGGTGATGAGTTTTTTGATTCAACACACCAAAAGTAGGACTGAAGAAAGAAAAAAATTAGTAAATTGACTTCATTAAAATGACAGTTTGCTCTATGAAAGACAGGGTTAAGAGACTGAAAATAAGCCACAGACTGGGAGAAAATCTCTGCAAACCACTTATCTGATAAAGGACTGCTATTTGAAATATCCAAAGAACTCAAAACTCAACGATAAGAAGACAGGCAACACTATTAAAAATGGACAAAATAAGACAAATGGATGGTAAATAAGCATAAGAAAAGACACTCCACATCATATGTCATTAGGATTGCAAATAAAAGAAGAATGAGATTATTACTAGATACTTATCAGAATACTAAAATTCAAAAAACTGAGAACACCAAAGGACAGAGACAATGTACAGCAACAGGAACCCTGTTCCATTCTCAATGCTGGTGGGAATGGAAAACGGTATGTCTACTTTGGAAAACAGGCAGTTTCTTAAAATACTAAACCTATTCTTAACCATACAAATCCAACAATCAGGCTCCTTTGTATTTTGCCACATTAGTTGAAAACTTATGTTCATAAAAAAAACCTGTGCATGAATTTTTATAAAAGCTTTACTTGTGATTGCCAAGACTCAGAGGTAAACAAGATATCCTTCAACAGGTGAATGGAAAAATCATCCCTGGAACATCAATACAATGAAATATTTTTCAGTGTTAAAAGGACATGAGGTATCAAACCAAAAAGACATGGAGAAACCTTAAATCATATTGCTAAGTGAAAGCAGCCAATATGACAAGGCTACACACTGTATTATTCCAACCATAGTTCTGGAAAGGAAAAAACTATGAGTAAGACCTTCAGCTGCCAGGGATTTCGGGTGGGAGGGAGGAATGAATGAATAGGTGGAGCACAGGGCCTTTTAGAGCATGAAAGTAGAATACATGATACAGAAATGATGGACACAACTCATTTTATGTTGCCAAAGCCCAGACTGTCTAACATAAGAGTCAACGCTATTGTAAATTGCAGACTTTAATGCATCAGTATTGGTTCATCAAATGTAACAAATGTACCACAGTAATACTAGATATAAAAAATAGGGCAGGGACCTCCCTGGGTGTCCAGTGGTTAGGACTCCCTGCTTCCACTGCAGGGGGCGTGGGTCCAATCCCTGGTGGGGGAACTAAGATCCCGCATGCCCTGTGGCATGGCCCCCCCAAAAAATACAGGGCAAACTATATGAAGGCAGAGGGGTTAAGTGGGAACTCTGTACTCTGTAATCAAGTTTTCTATAAACCTAAAACTGCTATAGAGAAAGATAAAGTGTTATTAGGAAAAAAAAAAAGATGAAGTCAGATGCCTTAATATCCATCTCAGATGACTGATGGCTGAAAGAGGTCATCTTTCAATCAACTGATCTGAAGTTATTTCAATGAGCCATTTTGGTGCTTTTATGAGGCCTAGACTCTGAGACTTACAAGAGAGGGTTAAACTACACTGAATGCTGTGTTCCACAGTGCAGCACTGGATATTCTGAGAAGTGAAATGAGTGCCTTGGTTACTATTAGCAGCGCCCGGAACTCTGACATGGACAGACGAGTGTTACCTTAATTTTTGTGTGTGTGGCTGCTCAGCATGTGGGATCTTAGTTTGCTGACCAGGGACTGAACCGGTGCCCTCTGCAGTGGAAGCACAGAGTCTTAACCACTGGACCACCAGGGAAATCCCTACCTTGATTTATATCGTGGATATCTGTTAGGCAAGAGAGTCTCAGAATTCTTTTACCACAAAGGGGCAACTCTTAGACAACCATCCAGGGGTCTATAAACACATGCTGATGAAGCCAGTTGCTGGTCAGTGCTAAGATGACAGCCTGAGGTTTCGTCAGTTGTGCACCCTTGAGTCCCATCCTTCATCAGAATGTCCCAAATAAGGGATGAAAAGCAGCAACTCTGCCTGAGCTGGATCATGTATGAATGTGGTGATGCTGTCTCTAATGCCTAAAACTCCCACTGCTTTTCACTCAGAGAATCCTAAGGAGCTCCCCAAGGAGCCTAGGGGTCTGGGAAGGGGGTGACCTTCTTCAGAAAGGGACTGAAGAGAGGGTAGGCCACCCCTCCTGCAGGTAGGTTATGGCAAGGGGCCCAGGTTTAGCTGTATCTTGCCTGAAGGGGGTCTCCATAGCTGAGCTGAGCTCTTGGGGTGCTCTTCACAGGTCCCAAATCACAATGGGAATCTGGGTGAAGGGTCACATGCTCAGGGCTATCTGTGTTTAGCACAGCTCTGTCAGAAGGGATAACTGCAGCTCGAATGGCATATAGCGTGGAGCCTAGGGCAGTTACTGATGGCAGCTCCAGGGGCAGGAGACGAGGTCACTGAAGCCTCTACTGTGAATCAGTGTCTGATGGCACTAAGGGAAGTAAGTGCCTGTCATCTGGCAGTTTGACCTGAGTCCAGAGCCTTTTTGTTTTTTGTAGGGGGAATATTCAAGGTGGGCCGATGTACAAGTAATAGTATAAATGGGCTCAAGTAAAATTCATAAACAAGGAATAAGATGCCTCCAGAACACCAGAAGAATCTAGACAAGGTTGTGGGTGCTGAGAGAGACAACAGTTACTTCTTCACTGTGTCAGGGAGAGCGGGCCCCAGGTTACCAAATAATTGTTAGGAATTTAAGCTAGGTGGCAGGAACCTCACATCGTATACCAGCAATGGCCTGTCTACTGCTTAGGAGCTCTTTTTGTCAATATTTTTATGTTCTGATGTCCTCAGAAAGAGGATGTCGTTGGTGTAATGTCACACCTGTGCTTCTGGACCAAGGTGGCTACAGTTCAGATCCCGCCTGCAGAGACTGTGCATGGTCACAGCGGTGGTGAGGTTCCCTGAGGGTAACTAGGTAAAGGTGTACCATGCCCCTTCGAGGTGAAGGCCAACTGCAGCTGAGAAGCTGCTGAAATAGACACTGAACAGAACAGACTTAGCCAAATCTGTGGGAGCAGGATATTTACGTTGCTGAGTGGGTGAAGCCAGTAATTTCCATTATGTTGGGGGCTGGGAATCGGGGCTTATTTGGTGAAATCACAGCCTCAAGGTTGCTGTAATCCAGTGTGAGGTGTCATTCATTTTTTCCAGGGTTGAGAAGAAACCAAATAAGGCTATTAAAAGGAAAAGCACAGGGGGTTAATCACCTCCTCACTAAACAGATTTATACAATGTTTTTCAATCTTTCAAAACCCTGTTAAATTTACACTGGGCCATATTTAACTAGGGGGTAAGGTCAGTGGTGTCTCATTTATCAATATAATTTGAAAGTGGCAGAGACTAAATTAAAATTTCATTTATAATTCACTGGATCAGACCTTCCTTGCTGGGGGTGGCTATTTTAGGACAGTGGGTGATAAGACCACAGGGAATTTAGGTAAGATAACACTTCTCAAAGTTAAGGCGAAATACACCTATTAGTCTTCTATATGATATCTAGTAACTCCCCTAAATTTATCAGGGGTACCTTGCTTAAATTTAGTGGGATCCCAGGTATAACTGTAATTTGAGCCCTAGTATTTATTATTTGCATGAAAGTTTGAGAATTAGTGCAGCACAACAGATGGCAAAATTACTTCATAAACTATGTTGTTGAGGCACCAAAGCAAGTAGTGCCCTTTCATCTTTTTCATTGTGTAAATTCTGTATATTTTGGATTTCCAATTGGGTCAAATTGTGGACCTTTGTTTCATTATTTTTTTCATTTGTCCTCTCCCTCTTGTCCCCCCCCCCCCCCGCTTTTGCTTTTTTTAGTCACTGGTTATATTGAATACTTTGGGGGAGGGGGTACCCTCTGGTATTTATAAACTCTACTTCTGGAGAGCCTCACACATCAGTGCTATCAGGGTCACAGGCCTCCTCTATGATATCTGGCTGCTTTATAAAGTATAAGGAACTTGGGCTTAAATCAGGTTTGAAGGAATCCCTTGGTTGTGCCACATGGGTGCCATGGTGTTGTCCCCTGTAACCCTGAAGGTCAGGATCTCTGTTGCAATAAAGGCAGCAGCAGAACTCAAGGGTCCTGGGGAATTCTCTGGAATTACGAGTGGGGACTCAGCCACCATCTAATGACTGCCTTTCCCCCCCTCTTTTCTCTCCAGTAACTGCTCTGTCAGGAACTACCACCCAACTAGCCCAGCTCTTGCACAGGCTACTGTCTCTCTTTCCCACCTGTGCCTTAGATGTTGGGTCCAACCCAGGCACTAGCACAGCTTCACTGTAACATGCAGATAAATCCCAGCAAACACACTGGCCCAAGACTAATTTAAGGAGAGCTCCAATCCCATACTGCTGCTCCCAAATGCCTAGGAGTTCTTAAAACTGACAACTCTGCTCGGCTGAACACAGAACTGAGTCCTGGTATGGTCAACAATGCAACACAGGGCAGCACAGCTCACAGCTCCAGCTCCCCAGCACCCCACAGCGCCGGCCGCCATCAGACAGCAGAGCAGGTGAGCTGAGTCAGAGCTGGAGAAGACAGACAGGTGGTGATCATGTGTGGCCATGCCGCTCACAGTGCCAGCTGCTATGGTCACCTGCGGAGGTGTGGCTGAGGCTGTCACCGGTGTAGTACACACCCACCAAGAGGATAAGAAAAGGGTGACGACTCACAGAAGAGAGGTCTCGGGGGAGAGCAGGCCTGGCCTCTCACGTAGCTCTGAAATGGCTTCACAAACCAAGAAAAGGAGCCTGGTCCCGGTGTTCACTGTGGGTGCAGGGTGAGACCGAGGCAAAAATTCTTGCCCAAGGGCAGAAGCTTGTGTGGCTGGAACCCCCTGCCACCTCTAGAAGGGAGGCCACCCAGACTTCTCATCAGCTTGTCCAGGTCAGGGCACAAGGGGAAGAGGGAGGTGTTAAAAAGAAACAGTAGGCCCCAAATGGAGTCATTTGTGCTAAGCCCATGTCACCAAACCAAGACTTAATACCTAACCTAACTGCAAATACGACCTCCCCTAGGAATGTCATCTTAACCAATCTGGAATTTTCTGGTCAACACCAACGAGGTAATCTGCCACATAGGTTTTTCCTTTTTAAAAAAAATATATATTTATTTGGCTGCGCTGGGTCTTAGTTGCAGCACGCCAGATCTTCGTTGCGGCATGTGAACTCTTAGTTGTGGCATGTGGGATCTAGTTCCCCAACCAGGGATTGAGCCCAGGGCCACTGCATTGGGAGCACTGAGTCTTAACCACTGGACCACCAGGGAAGTCCCCGCATAGGTTTTTTTCTGTCCCTCAAAGAAAGATGAGATAATCCACTCTTTCCTTACCTCTTCCCCCTTCTGCCCATCTAAGCCTTCCATCTGGACACCTCTCTACTTGCTAGATGTGATGCTGTCCAATTCACCACCAATCACTTAATAAAGCCAATAAGACCTTTAACATTTATTTAGTTGAATTTTTGTTATTTTAACAGATTGGTGAGGCTTTAACTGTGAACAAACATCAAAAAATGCGGAGTCTGGGGACTTCCCTGGCAGTCCAGAGGTTAAGACTTCACGCTTCCACTGCAGGGGGGCACAGGTTCAATCCCTGTCGGGGAGCTAAGATCCCACAAGCCGTGTGGTGTGGCCAAAAAACAAAAAGAAAGAAAGATATGCATTTGCAATTGCTTCCTTTTTTTTTTTTTTTTTTTTTTTTGCGGTACGCGGGCCTCTCACTGTTGTGGCCTCTCCCATTGCCGAGCACAGGCTCCGGACGCGCAGACCCAGTGGCCATGGCTCACGGGCGCAGCCGCTCCGCGGCATGTGGGATCCTCCCGGACCGGGGCACGAACCCGTGTCCCCTGCATCGGCAGGCAGACTCTCAACCACTGCCCCACCAGGGAAGCCCACAATTGCTTCCTTTCTGATAAAGAAAACACCAAATCAAGATGCTCAAGAAATGATCAATACTGGTTATTGGGGGTGGCTGAACCAAGAGCACTTGAGGGGCCAGGGTGTTCTGGAGTGAGTCTACTTTAGATCTTTTTTTTTTTTTTTTTTGCGGTACGCGGGCCTCTCACTGTTGTGGCCTCTCCCGTTGCGGAGCACAGGCTCAGCGGCCATGGCTCACGGGTCTAGCCGCTCCGCGGCATGTGGGATCTTCCCGGACCGGGGCACAAACCCGTGTCCCCTGCATCGGCAGGCAGACTCTCAACCACTGCGCCACCAGGGAAGCCCTAGACCTTCTTATCTTAACAGCCTTTTCCTAACCTTCGCATGATTATTTAAGATTAACTGAGTAATCTGCATAAACCATATTTTTCTATTTAACAGCCTTTACTTTTAATTAACTTGCTTTTAATTTTAACTTATTTTTTACTTTTCTATGGAGGAAACCATGCTAAGATTTACTCCTTTAAACATTTAACACTTATAAAAAGCATAAAAAGTGAAAAGTTTCATATCTCCTTCTAACTAAAATTACAAGAGCGGCATCATAGTTTCTCCTTATATCTCACTCTGGGGGTTATTTCAGAAATAAGTAATGTGTAATGCACTAGGAATTTGGGTCTAATCCATTAAATATACTAGGATTTTCGATGACTTAGGTAAGTTTTGAATAGTTTTCCTCATATCAATTAAAGGAATTCATTTGCTTCAGTAATATTGCAGCACTTAAAATTTCAAAGCTCTCTAAGGACATGCACATACAAAAACTGACTTACAAATGTAAAAACCATCTGAGAACTCAAATACACCCATCTCGTATCTTGAGGATCTCTTGCCTAAAAGGAACAAATACTCTGTTTGGTTCCAAAATTCTTGGCCTTACTCCCACTATGTCTCTCAATCAACATACATTTAAAGCCTGAGAACTATAAATATTATACACTCACACAGTAAATTATATCACAAACCATTAAGGGAAACTAGAGTTAAGAGCTGCAATATTCAATATATAAACATATACAAGGAAAGAAATGCAAATATTTCAATCAGTGAGATAAGCAGCCTGTTTCCCTACAGTTCAGAAGGAAACCCAGATTTCCAAGCTTGAGGTCCAGACTCCCCCTGTGGGGATACAACCCCTAGAGTGTGTCAGTCCCTGGTGATGGAGGGTAAGGACACCTGAGCAGCCATAGAAATAAACTCTGGAGGCTCCAACATAATGCAAATGCTCCCTTCTCAGGCTTCAATTCTTACAAGTGAGAAAACTCTTGGCCAGATTCAATTTAAAGTTCTAACTGAAATGTACTCCAAAACTCATTAAACTCTTGTCCAGGAGACAGAACACATGACCTTCACAGACTTTCTCAATGTATTCATATTACTCTGAGTGCACCTACACTGCAAAAGCGACTCAAACCTGTATCTCAAAACAGGCACCAAGAAAATCACAGTTATAGCTTCAGAAAGGGCATCACTCCCCATCCCCCACCCACCATCACAGGTGCATCCCCAGCTTTCCAGGGATCTGTATCTTCTCTTCCTATAAAGACTCCTTCCACAGTGGGTGCAAGCAGGTAGGACACTTACAGGGGGAGGCTCCCCAGCAAGAACAACTGGTCCTCTGAGTACTTCCCTTTGCAGGCTTAAGGGGGCCTTAGCTTAGAAATACTGACCACAGGTCTCGGTTCCCCACTGTTGTTGCCTTGGACACCACTGATATTTTAAATGACACAAGCCCAGTGTTTGAATAATACAGCACAACCATTCTAAACCAGGATTTATGTGTAAAGGAAGGAAGAAAATTGTAAGGCATTTTTCTAGTTCAAGAACAAAACACACAAATGTCTATTCCTTTCTGAAAATAAATGTCAGTTAATTATTATTTCCATGGCACGGAACTGTTTGGAAATAATCATAATTGAAGAAAAGAAAAAAACAGATCTCGAATGTTACATGCAGTCACTTATGGGACCAAAAAAAAGAAAAATTTTAACTAATGGAATGGTATAATAGAATATTTTGTTTTATTTTTTCTGAAATTCACCTCTTTCTTCCCCTTTGGAAATACTTTATACTCTCTTTCAAGATCTACTGATTAAATACATTTACAGTTACCAAAAACCGAGACTTAAAGTGAATAAAGTCACAAACTCAGGGAGGGGCAAGGCTGACCTGGAACTATGATAAAAAGATTACCCAGGAGTCTCCAAAGAGGAACCTCCACCCAAAGGGCTCAAACAGGATGTCTGTGCCCAGCAAAGGTCCTGGGGGGGAAGCGCAAGACTTATACAATGTAGTTCCAGGTTAGTCTCTGATTTCTTCTCATGGAAAATATACACAGACAAAAAAATGAATCTTTAAAAAGAGCCATTCATGGCTCTGTGGAGAAATGATACAATTAAAATACTGCGTAGTCTGAAATGCACCGCGGAAGACAAATAGTTAATGATGAAGCTATGCACTGGAGAGGGGAAGATGGCGTTTGGGAACGTGGGGAAAGATCTGGAAATCTAGGCATTTACTGCCTGCCCTGGGAAGATCTAGGGTACAAGAACAGGGTCGTGGATTTGTGACCATGTTTCTCAAAATTTGGAAAGTGAGGGGGAAATGAGTCCCCACACCCCGGGGAGAAAGGAGGGACTGGGGACCCCAAAGACCACAGCTCCTCCAACGCAGGAACCCCGGATACTGAGTCACGACTGTCTCCTGATCACCCTCCCCGTGGACACCACACAATCTGGAGTAGACCCGGCCACTGCAGTGAGCGGAGAAGCCGCCCTGGGTCCCGACTGCCGGCCGAGCCCCAACGCTGCCTGCCGCGCCGGCTGTGGACTCGGGTCCGCAGGTCCGGAGTTGACCGCGGGGAGGCCCGGGTCCCACAACGGCCAGTTCCAACTGGTCCCTCCGCCCCCGTCTCCCAACACCAGGCTCCCCAGCTCACCATTTTTCGGTTTCTCGGCTTCCCTGTCGTCCACCCCACAACTGCCGCGGCAAGTGCAGGTCTCAGCGACAGAGGATGCCGCGGAGCCACCGGAGCCCTTTAAGGGCATCGAGCGGGGACGTGCTGCACAGCGGGAGCAAATGAGAATGAGCAAGCAGTCCACGCCACCCACGCACGTCACTGGAGCGTCGCCCGCTGGCGCCCACACGTACGTAACCAGCGACTCCCCTGATTGGACAGTTCGCAAGGCCCCGCCTCCCGTGCCTGAGTGACAGGAGGCCGGAGTTCTCGTCTTTGCGCCGACCTTGTCCTGGCAGGGGCCCAGAATTGTCCCCTCCACGGACACTGCACTGAACCATAAGGCCGCGAGGCCCTCACGGAACTGTGACACTTCTTCACAGACACGGAGACTTAAAAGTGACCTCACCATATGAAATGAGTCTGGCTCCACTTTTATCTTTGACCATTTCCTGTGAGAGACGCCCATCCATCCCTACCTACCCCCACTCATTTGGTACTTTAAAAGCCCGCCGGCCTCAGGGGCACTTGGCTCTGGTGGGAGGATGAACCCCGCAGTCCTAGACCAGCCCTGAAACCTCAAACACTAGCATGTGTGAAACACTGAGAAAGAGAAACCACCGGAAAACCTTTTCAGTGTAATTCCTTGTTTGTTGAAAGGTCAAAGGAGGCAAAACTGAAAGACCACTGCTGAGTGAAAAATGACAGCGAAGGTATGAAGGATAAACAAAGAATCACAACCACCGTCATGTATGGGGCAGGACCGAGATGAGTGAGGGATGGGAACGTCAGGACACTCTCACCACTGCCCACAGGCCATTTATGAATCTTCATGAAGATTCCAAACATGTTTCAATTATCACTAAATCTTGCCACAAAACATTTCGTATATTCTTTTCTGAATATATTTGCTGATAAAAATTTCAAGCAGTAATTAAGTTTGGAAACAATTTTTGTATGTTAGTTTGTCCTATAATGCGGCAATCTGAGTTTTCACTCACGGTTTTGGCAGAAAAATCAGCAAGAAGCCAACTGTTGGGAAAGAATGGGTTCCATAAATGCATCATCATATGTAGTTTTTAAAAACAAAAGGTATTGCTATGAAAAGGTCTGGAGGATTTATCAATAGAGCAAATAAGTGCAGTGTATTGCAATATATATACCATGTTACCTTTTCTATAGCCTTCGGAGACAGGTGGACCCTCCACACCGCCCCCCCCCAACTGCAAGCGTTGGTTGAGTAGTGGAGACTAACACACACCTACCAAGAATATATGAAAGGGTTAGTTACTTCTGAAACTGAGGTCTCTGGGGAGAGCAGGGCGGGCCTCTCAAGCCGGTGCGAAATGGATTGAGAACAAGGAAGGGAGCCTGGCCTGGGATTTTTAAACTGAGGTCAGGGGCTGGGCTAAGGTGGAGGTTCACACACAGCCTTTCTTATCACCTTGTACAGATGTGGGGCACAAAGGGAAGAAGGAGGGGTAAGACTCTAAAGTTGTCAACTGTCAAATAATGGAAAATACATATACTGGTCTCTGCCCCTGGTTACTGGCACCCAGCTCCTAAAAGCTTGTAAATTCCTAAAGGATAAGAGCACTAGGAACAACTCTTGTTCCGCTGAAGCGACTCTGGGTGGGCTCCTGGATAGCTGCTGGGTGGGGGCTGGTCACCAGAAAGAGCAACGCATGATAAGGAGCTTGGAATTTTCAGCCCAACACCCTCATCCTCCAGAGAGGGAATAGGGCCTGGAAATGAAGTTAATAATCAATCATGCCTACGTGAGGAAACCTCCGTAAAATCCCAAGGGTATCCCAAGGGTATGGGGTTCAGAGAGCTTCCAGGTTGGTGAGCACATCCATATGGGGGAGGGTGATGCACCCCAACTTCACACGGACCCTCCCAGACCTCACCCTTTGTATCACTTCATCTGGCTCTTCACTTGTATCCTTTATCATATCATTTAATAAACTGGGAAATGTAAATTAAGTGTTTCTCTGAGTTCTGTGAGCCGCTCTAGCAAACAGAACCCAAGGAGGGGGTTGTGGGAACCCCTCATTTGTAGCCAAGTTAGACAGAAGTTGTGAGTAACCTGGGGACCTACTCCTTGTGATTGGCATCTGAAGTTGGGGGGCAGGAGTGGCTGCCTTGTGGGACTTAGCCCTTAACCTGTGTAATCTGAAGCTGTCTCCAGGCAGACAGTGATAGGATTCAGTTAAGTTGTAGGACACCCCACTGGTGTCACAGAGAATTTACTTATTGTGGGGGGAGGCCCTCACATATTTGGTGACCAACAGTGTCAAGGGGGAAGTGTTCTGGGTAAAAGTTAAGGAGAAACACAGGCAGGAAGAACTGGATTTTCTCTACTCAGGAAAAATACTGAGTTTTCCCAACATATCAGCAGTCAAACATTAAAAGATGGAGCCAGAGACCTCTGATCCGGCAGATAAGGAGCTTAAAAGGTAACAGTCCCATCCTCAACAAACTTTTTGTAAAAAGCAAACTGAAAAAATCAATGGCTCTTCTTATATCTTTCAAAGAACTGAGGTCACAGGGCAAAGTGCTGTCTCCAACACTGCAGAGAGACTGAAAAATAGCCATTTTGAAATATGCCCACAAAACTCCACTCTTCTTAACAAGTCCTGTCCTCAAAAGAATCTGCTTCATTAGAGGCTAACCAGCTGGGATTCTACCAGTGCCTAAATGACATGAGGGGTGGGAAATAGGCAACTGGAGTCCCCTCTAGTCTTTCTGCCTGACCTCTCAGCAAATACTTGGTATGTTTTCCAAAACTATGCCAACTCTCCAGCACCAACTGGGTGTCCTGCAATTCAATTCAAGTCTAACACAAAGTAATCCGAGTTAACATCAGACTCCACAGTTTACAGGTTCAATCCTGTAAGACTGCCCCCATGTCAGATGCCAGCTGCAAACAGGGCAGTGGGCAGGTTACACACATTTCTGCATGGCCCGCTACAAATTCGGAGGTTCCCTGGACAATACCTCATCTTTGTTAATTGGCTAGAAGAGCTATCAGAAAAGCACTACTTATTATTACCAGTTTACTGTAAAAGATACAAGTCAGGAATAGCCAAATGTGAAGGGTGCACAGGGCAAAGTGGTGGTCGGGGGGTAGGGAGCTTCCATGCCCTCTCCTGGAATGACAGCCTCCCAGCATGGTGATGTGTTCACCAACTCAGATTTCTCTGAATCCCGAGGTTTAGGGGTTTCCATGGAGTTCCCTCATGTCGACCACTGGTGAATAACTCAATCTCCAGTCCCTCTTTCCTCCCCAGAGGCTGGGAACTGGGCTGAACATTCTAAGCCTCTAATCAAAGCTTGGTCTTCCTGGTGACCGACCCATACCCTGAAGCCATCTTGGGGGCCTGGAAGCAGTTGCCTCATTACAACATAAGATGCTCTCATCACTCAGAAAGTCCAAGGGCCTTAGGAGATCTTTGATAAGATCTGTGGACAAAGACCAAACATTTTTATCATACCACAGAAGGTCACAGCCCAAGGACACACACTCATTAAAATACTGAGACCAAATCATGGGACGCTAGAACATTTCCTCTCCACCCACAACATGCCACTACACCAAGCAGACGCCTGTTTCATCACAGTGGGAAACACAGAAAGAACAGTATGTTTCAGAACTTACTTACAAGTCTCTACAGTACCCCAGAGGTGACATGGGAGACAAAAGCAAGGACACCTGAGGGTATTTCACCCCGGACAGCTACAACAAATAGTCGATACAGCCTAAGGCTAGTCAGATAAACAAAAAGCCTCACATTAAGGTCTATTTACCTCAGTTCCTTTTCACACTACATCACGTCCAGTATTCAACAAAAAATTCAAAGGCACAAGAAAAGACTTAAAAAACACACCTTCAGGAGACAGTGTAAGCAGCTCTTCGCAGGAAACTGCCCTCAGCAGGAAGTCCCTTTCCTTGTCACTGTAGCAAAGTTGTAATGTAACTAACTTTTAAACCAGGCACCCCCATGCTCTACTCATCTCCCGCCCAAGCACACCTTTCAAATCCTTTCATCACACAACACCTTGCCTAGCCTGTTGGTTCAAAGAAGTAGAAATGAGTAAGTAGAATAAGTAATTAACAGATGACCAGATCTCTTCCCTAGCTTCCCTTTCGGTAATCTCGTGAACAAACTGTGTGATTAACATCTGGAGGAAGATCACAAGTCGATGAACCTGCATGCAGTGGGGGGCAGTGATGACTGTGACCCCCTATCTCAATGATTGAGATTACTTCCCTCTTTCCCTTTAAAACTTTCATGGCCGAGCAGGCCGTTGGGAGGTGGTTTTTTCGGTCCACCATCTTCCTGGATTGCCGGCACTCTGATTAATCAAAGACAACTTTCCTTTCTATCAACATTTGTGAATTTGATTTTGTAAGCTGCGAGCAGCGGGCCCTGATTCGATAACAATAGGACAAGGAAAAGAAACTAATTCAGATGTAGCGGGTATGCTGGAATTATCAGACCAGAACTTTGAAGCAACCATGATGAATATGCTAAGGACTCGAACAGAAATAGTGGATGAGGGACTTCCCTGGTGGTCTGGTGGTTAAGACTCCACGCTTCCAATGCAGGGGGTGCAGGTTCGATCCCTGGCCGGGGAGCTAAGATCCCACATGCTGCAGGGCATGGCCAAAATAATAAAAAAAAAAACCAAAGAAATAGTGGGTGGCGTACAAGTACAGATAGGTCACGTACGCGAATATGGAAACACCTGAGAAAGAACCAAAAGGGAAATACAAGAAATAAAAACCAAAAGCACAGAAATGAATTATTCCTTTGGCAGGATGGGGGTGAGGGCACATCAACACAATGGAAACATGTGAGGAAAGAATCACTGAGTTTGAGGAAATGTCAAGAGAACCTTCCAAAACTAAAATGCAAAGAGATGAAAGAACAAAAAAGGGAACAGAAATCCATGAACTTTGAGACAATTATAAAAAGTGTAACATACACATGATGGGAATACATGAAAGAGAAGAAAGAAGGGAACAGAATAAGTGAAGCTTATGGGGACTGAGATTTTCCCAAAATTAATGACAGTCACCAAACCACAGATCCAGAAAGCTCAGAGAAATGAGATTAAAAACTGAAAAATGCACATCTAGAAATACGATATTCAAACTTGAGAAAAATCAAAGACAAAGAGAACATCTTAAAAGAAGGTAGAGTGAGAAAATATTAGGTATAGAAAAACGAGGATAAGAATGAAATCAAACTTCTTTAAGAAACCATGTAAGCAGGAAGAGAGTTTCATGAAATAAAGTGCTGAAAGAAAAACCACCCAACTAGAATTCTGTGTCAAGCAAAATTATCCTTCCAAAGTGAGAGAGAAATCAAGACTTTCTGAGACAAACAAAGATCAAGGGAATTTGTTATCAGCACACCTGCTTTGCAAAAACTGTTAAAAGAAATTTCTCAGGGACTTTCCTGGGGGTCCAGTGGTTAAGAACTCCATGCTCCCAATGCAGGGGGCCCGGGGTTCGATCCCTGGTCTGGGAACTAGATCCCACATGCTGCAACTAAGAACCTGCATGCTGCAACTAAAGATCCTGCATGCCACAATGAAGATCCCACATGCCGCAACTAAGACCCAGTGCAGCCAAATAAATAAATAAACATTAAAAAAAATTTGTCAGGAAGAAGGTAATGATGAAGAAAGGAAGAGTGTTAGAGAAGGAATAAATGAAGGTAAAATAAAGTGATTTATTTCTGTTATTTTTATGTATTCTGACAGAAAACACTTTGTTCAAAATCATAACAGCAACTATATAATTATAGCTTATAGCAAGTAATTATAGCTTACGGTTAAATGAAATGAATGATAGCAATGGTACAAGGTCAGGGAGGAGGAATTGGAATACTCTGTTATGAGAAAACTGTACATCCACTGAAGTGATGGTATACTGTTACTTCCGACAGGACAAGGTTAGTTGTAAATGTATATTGCAAACTCATGGGCAACTACTGAAAAATGTATAATAGTAAGCTAAAAGAGGAGAAAAAAATGGAACCACATAAAATGCTCAATAAAAGGTAGAGAAAGAAGAAAGGTGGAAGAGAATGAAGAAACAAAGAACAAAGGTAACAAATAGAAAAGAGTAGAAATATGGTAGATATTGATCCACTCTATCAATAATCACCTTAAACATCAATGGTCTAAATACAAGAAATGAAAGACAGAAATTGTCAAGTGAATAACAAAATAACAATTATATGTTGTCTGCAAGAATCAGTTTAGATATAAAGACACAGATAAATTAAAAGTAAGGACCTTCTTTAAGATCCTCTCTGGTCGTCCAGTGGGTAAGACTCTGTGCTCCCAGTGCAGGGGACCTGGGTTCGATCCCTAGTCAGGGAACTAGATCCCGCATCCCATGCTGCAGTGAAGAAGCCCATGTGGCGCAGCTAAGAGCCCGCATGCTGCAACTAAAGATCAAGCATGCCACAGCTAAGATCCGGTGCAGCCAAAAAAAAAAAAAAAAAAAAAAAAAAAAGTAAAGGGTGGAGAAGGATATACCATGCCAACACTAAACAAAAAGAGAACTGGGCAGCGCCACATATATATTTCTTTTAATTTTACTGAAGTATATAGTCGATTTAGAGTGCTGTGTTTAATTTCTGCTGTACAGGCAAAGTGACTCAGTTATACATATTCTTTTTCATATTCTTTTCCATTATGGGTTTATTACAGGATTTTGAATATAGTTTCCTATGCTATACAGTAGGACCTTGTTGTTTATCTATCCTATATATAATAGTTTGCATCTGCTAATCCCAAACTCCCAATCCTTCCTTCCCACTGACCCCCCTGGCAACCAGTCTGTTCTCTGTATCTGTGAGTCTGTTTTTGTTTAGTATGTTCATTTGTGTCATATTTTAGATTCCACATATAAGTGAGATCATATGGTATTTGTCTTTCTCTTTCTGACGCACTTCGCTTAGTATGATAATCTCTAGGTCCATCCATGTTGCTGCAAATGACATGGCATAGC